>NC_089272.1:20544956-20847465 GCF_963678975.1 Dysidea avara | reverse complement strand
TTCCCAGGCAAGTATGCCACCAGAGCCCTCTAGCTGGAGAATTCTATACATGCTAAGCAGTGCATGTGCACTCCACACACTGGTGAGTCTACTTGCCCTCTCCACTCACATTTACCCTCTCTACTGTTTGGACAGCTGCAGCTAGTGTAGTTTGAGCCATGAGACTAAATTATGCAATACTTCAAAACACTAAATTTGATCATGTGCAGCTGATACCCACAATTAGTTCTTTAAGATGTTAGTCTAAGATTGAATTTTAGTTACTGGCTGTGCCCTTTAGTTATGTATATTGACAAACTGTAGGGGAATAATGGTATCACATAAACAAAGTGACATCATTTTCACTCAAAATCACTCCAAATTCAATCTCAGTAGGCCAAATTTGCTAAATTTTCCTGTGGGGGCATGCCCCCAGATCCCCCTAGATAGAGCATGCTCCACATGCTGGTATCAACTTTCTTGCCACATATATAAATGTCCATGTTAGCACCCCCCCCTTCTGAAATCCTAGATCTGCCCCAGCATACCTATTATGCCCGAAATTATGCCGGCACAATCGCCACATCCCTAGTTTCATGTTCCATGGTCTCTTCTTCAAAGCACACCATTTTTGCATTATAGCTGTCCATTAGGTATAGGATAGACCAGACAGCAAGCCATTCTTGAAATAAGACCAGTCAAAATTTTCAATTCGTTTTTTATTCTTTCATGGACCTAGATTATTCTTTTTCAAAATTTGTTATAAAATGCAAACACACAATTCAATTACCTTGCCATTTTGCACAGATAAAGAGTGTAAAGGTGAGTTCACGTACTATAGTAAGTTTGTAAGAAATCTGATAAGTGTCCACAGTGCTATGAACATTTATTGGCATTAAAATAATAAAACTTTTGTCACAGCTACAGGGTAAACTGCTGTTGGGAATATCTTGAAGTTTGATGTGTACATAGGTTAGCCACCATAGCAGTGCTTTTTGATAGTTTTTGAAAAGTAAAGAAGCAGCAGCTATAAGGCAAAAAGCAAACAATTGTAAATTGTGGGTTGAGATACTCTAATAGAACAGTCACTGTGGGGTAAAATTAAAATGTCAAAGAACTTACCAGCATTGAACAAGAGACCTCCATACTGAACACCCAATCCTTAACTACTGAGCCACTGCTATCACAGCTGTTCACCTTACTTTCATAAATGAAAATTCTACATACAATAATAGCAAAAGTTTTATGATTTCATAGATCTACCAATGGAAATTTTAGATTGTTCCAGAACATTCTACGTACGTGTGTTTTATAAGAATTCCTTGAAAAGGTGTACTCTAGTAGACTATTACACTAATATTACCAAAAAGCAAACTAAAACAATGCAAATATAACTGTGGATATAGAGCATAGAAAGAAATGCCAAAACTCACAAGAAAACAGGCAAGCTGTGAAAAGGGTGTGACCTTCAATAGCTTGGATAAAAAAGTTGTGAAATCAAAGATGGCAGCCAAAGCTATTGAAGGCCACACTCTTTTTCACAGCTTGACTGGTTTTGTGTGGATATATTACAGAAACAGTAAACAAACAATTGTAAGAAAAATTGGATTTCTTTTGAGTAGGAATCATTGAAGTAAAATGAAATGAGACAAGGAAGATCGTCTACACCTGCAACTACCTATATACGTACATAACACAGTAAACATACACTACTTTAAGATGTTATAGTTTCAGCAAAACATTCTAATAGAGCAGTCAACACATATTGTGTACTGTGGTTTATGGGTCTCCCTAATTTTCTTGTATACATACTTAATTTCCTAACTGTGACTCTTTAGTCAGGTTTTGGCTCCATATCCTTGAAGTGTGGTATGCTCCAAAAGCTCTTCTCCTTAGAGCACTAATTTAAGAGATTAGGCCAATTAACTGAATGCATATTTTATACTTTGTGATAAGTGGCCATGTTATAATACATTGCATGTAGACTTTTGTTCTTAGATTGTCACACTTTTATTTCAATGCAATAATAGAACACATAAAAGTTTTAGATATAGCTACCTTCCTTGTAACTCATTATTCACTATAGCCACTCTAATGGAAAACGTAATTACTATGTCTATCATCTCTTCCAAAACTGAATTATTCTTATTTGGTGGATAAATGCAACTTCAGTGCTGCAGATCCATGCAACATATTGAGGTATTGTTGCTATCCTGAGCTGTATAAATAATGGAGCTCAATATCTGGAGGTATGCACACAGACAGTGGCGATTCTAGACCTGACCTACAGGGGGGGCCCAGTAGGGAACAGCATAACTATTGTTGTTTGGCTATAGTATAAAGTAGAATTTTCAGGGGGGTCTGGGGGTGCAACCCCCAGAAGCTGCAGGATTTTTGCAATTTAAAGGCTTGAAAACAGCCTAAAATTTGTTCTAAAAACATGAAAAATGCTAAAAATAACAATGCCAATCTATACAGCAACTTTTCCCCAAGATTTTTTAAAAGTTATTTTTTAACAGGGGGGCCTTGGCCCCCCCTTAGAATCGCCTATGCACACAGAACTTGGAGAAGTTAGCAGTACCACCTTTGACCTGAAAGCATAATAAAGTGGAACAAGTTAGCTGGGGTTTGAAATTCACAAAAAAAGTAGCTATGCATTTATATCTATCACTAAAGTAAATGCCAATTTCCTTGAGGTCATGAATACTTGCAGAACTATTTTAGAGTAGCTATAATAGTTTAGGTACAGGATATCGCATAATTCAACTGGAAGTCACACGATGCCAAATTTGAATCCGTAGTGATCTAAGCCATAAATTGTCAATTTAATTCTAATTTACATTTACTCTGAATCTGTTACTCCCAACAGTATTATTTTGCTATTCTACAATGTATGCCAACTGCAACTTAAGTTAGCCAATGCAACTGAACATCAATTTTAACATAAATCTATTTATACAGTAGACCATGGTGGTAAGTGAAGATGTACTATACCTCCTTGTATGCACAGAGAAAACTCTTTTAACAACTATCAGAGTTTAAGACATTATAGGAGAAATAATTTTGTCCCAAGTGGCCCATAAATTTTTTTCCTCTAAAAGAGGAAAATAAATCTAGAGGTTCCTACAGAAATGTCTGATGTGTCGGGCACACATGTACAATTAGTAAGAGATCAATATTGAACAGCTCACTTTGTAGGTATGCAATCACATATTCCAAATTTACATAACTGCTACTGCTGTGAATTGTTTCTTTGGGTAAGTAATGCTACTCTTATTGCTCCAAGCCTATTCAGCTGTAAAACTAAGGATTATGTTGTCAACTTGTCACCGCAATATTATTAGGGCATAGTCAAGAACAGCTGTATTATTACTTGAAGCTGTTACATGTAATGTAACTGAGCTTTCTACAGGGTGACTTGTAACTTAGTTGAGCTCTCTACAGAGCAATTTGCAATGTATAGCTAATTTTACAGGGTTGCTTGTAACTTTGCTGAACCTTTTTATAGGGTGATTCTAATTTAGTTGAACTCTATAAAGGGTGACTTTTGGCTGTAGCTAATGTAAACTGTACACAGGATGACTTGTACAGAGTTGGAATTCTCTACAAGGTGACTTAACATTGCTGAATGCTCTAACAGAGTTTATCAATTTCTTAGCTGACTGCTCTATTAGGGTGACCGCACTATTAGAGTATCTTGATCTCCCAGACGGGTTGTATATAGTTCAATTTCACCTTTTCTATCACCTATATTGTCAACCCTTGGATTCTCTTCCATACAGCAGCCATTAGAACTCTGTTTTCATAGAATATATTGCATGAAGTACCAGCAATCATGCCAATAATTTTTCAAAGTATAGTTAGCAATAAACCAATACTATCATATACCTCATTAACACTATATAACAATAATAATAAATACTATCAACATTACAAAAGCAAGTACGTACATGTGTGGCAGTTAGTACATTGTCAGAAATCAGACAGGTTCAATAGTTCATTCACAAAAATTAACCAATGCCACATTATAGCAATAGAAATTATTTAGTGCTAGTTACATATATACAAAGAATGATGTCAGTGTCACTCTTACTAATTGAGCACTTCTAGTTATGTACAAAGGTCCATAATTACAATGATGATGATGATGATGATGATGAATGAATGAATTAATAAAAGTTGAATGTGTAAAGTTGTGCAACTCAAGATATTGCTAGTGATCTTAGTGCTGTGCTGACTGGTATCGCTTCAAATCCTATAAAATACGAATTACATGTGAGTCATAGCTAATGACTGCATATGAAACACAAAAATACTTGTACATATAAATTACACTACGATCAAAAAACTGGAACAAAAATATTGGTAGTTGACATCACTACATAATGATGAATGGTTCTGCATAGGGGTGTACATCTGTATATATACGCAGAGGCTAAGCACCAACACCCCTTGCGTAGCAAAAGGGAGGAGTGCTATTAAAAACCAACTACTGCATGTATATACATTTTACAGTTTATTTCAAATGATACACTATCAGTTAATATTGTGTGCCTGTGCATGCATGCTTACAAATGTGTACAAAGTTTGTTGACTTGTGGCTGTCCAAAAACATTCATTACCATTTTAGTGAAAACAATACACATACTGTGTACATACAGACAGGGGCAAAGGTTTTCACCAGTGGATTTTGCTATGGGAAGGGCACAGTCACTTGTAGAAAGTTACTCTACAAATGTGACCATCTCAGCAAAAAGCCAACTTGTTCGCACAACTCTTAGACTAGTTGAAAATTCAAATTTTTGTGTACTTGCTTGTTTGTTAACTTTTTTGCAAAATAAAATTATTATGACTGGTGAACCCACGCATACTACATTTAAAAAAAGAAAAAAAAAGTACCATGTGCCCAGCTATCAATTATCATCTAAAAAGGGGAATCAGTAAAACGCGGAATACGGAATAACGGAATAACAAAATAAGTAAAACTTATATTTTGCAGATTGTACAAATAGTTACATGCTCTATAGCAATCATACTTGCAACATCGCTGCATGGCACGCCATGGCGATGGATAGCTAAACAGCAGCTGGGCGAGCATTAAATTGGACGAGCGAGCATTAAATGGGACGAGCGAGCACGCAACCAATCACCCTAGAACGATATACCTTCGCTAAACTTACTTATATATACTCCTTAGTTGATATAGCTACAAAATGCCAAGACCTAGTTCTATTCTTAGGTTAAACTAGCTGCCCTTCATGTGCATACGACCGAATTTATTAGAATCACACTAGAGTTCAGTAGGGAAGTCCAGTGGTTGTGTGTCTTCAAATGGATTTCAAAACTCTTCAGGTTTGAATCAAAATCAAGAGTTTAGGTAAGTAAAGTTAGCGAAGGTAGATTGTGCTACGGTGATTGGTTGTGTGCTCGTCCCATTTAATGCTCGCCAGCTGCTGTTCTATCCATCGCCGTGGTGCGCCATGTAGAGCTGTTACAAGGTAAATAAAGTGTAATTACTATAGAGCATATAAATATTTGTACAATCTGCAAAAGATAAGTTTTGCATATTTCGTTATTCCGCAATTCCGTATTCCGCGTTTTACTAATTCTCTCTAAAAAGTGAAGTATTGATTATGCTTCGTTGTGAGCTATGTTCAACCTGTTACACAGCAGTACGAATTAAGTACTGTTCGAAAAGCACCTCTGTAATCGAAGTAGCCACTATGAAAAATACGGATGACTTCCATTATGAAGAGAAGCCATCTCGCACTACCGCCAAATTGACATCTTTCACTGTCAGCAAAGATGAATGGGACAAAGGAGGACACTGGTACGTCCATGAAGAATGGATTGTACATATACTGTGGTATGCCAAAAGACACGTGTCTGGCTGAAGTGATGTAGAAGACCAAAAAAATCAAGCCCGTAGCCTTAGCTGTTATTGAGTTATGCTTGTCTGAAGGCATCAGTTACTCAGTCAGTTGAAAATTCTGTTTAATAATTTTAAATTCCTCAGTAACTTATTGAAAGCATTTTGGGTTGATCTAAAAGCTTATTTGAGCTTAGTTTTAAATTTACCTAGCCAATACTGCCCCATCGTCATCAGGGAAAGTGAGGCTGGTTTTTGGGTGATGTTTTTCATGTGCCATGCCCAAGCCTCTGTGGTCCCTACTATATAGTATTATCATACTGTATTCTTTATGTAGTAAATCACTAAATTCCAGCAGTCCTTTGTAGCCTTTATCTACCACACAGAATGGCAACTACAGTGATTCACACAGAATGTCTTTTTAACTATGGAAAGGATAAATAGTAATAGGTACACAAGAGGATGAAAAATGTTGATAGACAATTAAGCCAATACCTCTACAGAGTATACAATGTACACATTCCTACCTGTTCTTTATCACTCCTTAGCTGTTCTTGTAGTTTACTTTGAGTGGTAGCTAATCTCTTTAGCTCTTCAGCATGTAAGTCCTTTAACTGTAAGTTAACACAATTAAAACACAGCTTATCAAGTAACAATGACCTGTTGAATTTTTTCGGTGCATTTCTTGGCCACTTCAAGTCGTATATGCTTCATAGAAGCTTCACCCATTCTATTGTGACGAGTCAAATTATGACTACAATTATGTGTTATAAATGCCTTACTTCTTCTTTTGGTTGCCTTTCTTAGCAGATATTTGATCATAGTAACCTGAGATTACTGTCTTCTGGTAAGTAGCTAATTCTCTGTGGATGATACAAGCTTGGTTTAATGTATGTATGTACGTAACACATGTCATACAATAGTGAGATATTTACTATGTTTAGTTACATATATATTCAACTGTGTAGTCAGATTTAATAAACTGTTGTGACATGTTTGGAACAAGTAGTAAACACACAGTACTTTATTGGGAAACCACTCTGAGGTATCAACTCAAATAATACATTCCACAGCCTTGTTACAGTACGTATGTCCACTACATCTAATACTGTATTAACATTCTTGGTCTTTGTACTACAATATACAGTGAGGAATTAGACTCTGTGGGATCCCAAAGCTAGCTAGCTAATGGAAATTTTTGGGATCTCCATATTCAAAGTCTAGGAAAAAAGGTGTTGATCTTCAAAACTGGCTAAAGTTACATTACACCTTTTTCTAACTCAAACCATTCTCAAAGGCTGCATTCTTTTTTTGGTGCATGTAAATTTTATATAGTATACTTCATACAGATGGAACTACTTAAGTTAACTCACTTATCATGTATCTTAGACATTGTTTTCTTTTGCTCTTCATGCAGTAAATATAACACACTAGCAGTTTCTTTGTATCTCTAAGACAAGAAAAGAACCAATGTAGACAGAATCATTTTCAACTGTCTTTATAGCTATGTGATAATACATACATTCCTGTTCTATGCACCACATAATGTGGACAGATCAAACACTACTCCACAGAAAGTAATGCTTACCTCTTCGGTGAGCCTGATTTGAAGTTCTCGCATTTCTTGCCGATATTTAGCTTCTAACTCAAGTTTGACAGCATCAAAATCCTTCTTTGGTGCCTGAAGAATATGAAGGAAAATATTACATTTCACTATTGCGACCGTCATAGATCTTCTGTCCCATTAATATATCATCAACAAATTCCTATGGTGGTTACAATCTTTTAGTTAACAAACTAGATAAAAACTTGTAGTGGTAAGTTTTAACTCATGACATGTTGGACCATTCACAAACTACCAATCCTATCCACCTACATACGTACATATCTACTATTACTAATGTAGAAATAACCAATACTTACTACTGGTTCTAATGATCTTGACCGTCTCAACAATAAACCTGGTTTACTCTTTGCTTGGGAAAGTCTCTGCATAAAGGGATGATGTAATGAAATACAAAGTAAGACCTACTTACCGTCTTATAATTTCTCTCCAAAATTCCGCACTCTTTCTCTGCTCGTTTGTTAAATTTCAACATACGCTAATTATTGTGATAAAAGCAGAATCAAAATCACTAGCTATACCTTACCTTGCTGTTAGTAACTACAAGTTCACCAGGTTTAATAGCTGGAATGTTGCGCTTCTTTACTTGTGTGGGTAAGTCATCATCAATCATTAATGTAGCTAAACAGAACACAATTTGCATACATAATATGCTAAACTTAGGGAACCACAAATGACAACACGTATATCATCAAAATAATCTAAATGTTTAAACCATTGCCTGACTTTGATCATAAAAGTAATATTTACTGTACTATGTAGTGCAGTGACTCACTCAAAGTTGTCCGTGACTTCAGGACTTTGCTTAAACTATTAGGATTCTGAGGAAAAAGATATCGTATCATACTTTGCAAATAATGTATATAGGTGTATTATGTGTTGTACATTACATAGTGTATGGACTAGGAGGAGAAGATAATAAGAAGAGTATACAAGGGTGGATATATGTATACTAATTATGATAATTAAGTGCCCGTAGTTAATTTTCATTATTATCACTGCATAAACCAATCTTTCTGTTACTGTGTAGTGTTGTAGCTTCTAAAATTCTTGACTTCTAGGGTTGAAACTTCAATTAACCATTCTGTAAATGGAATTTGAAAATGCATGAACATGTGGAGTTCTTGCAGATCCGGTCACATATACATACACTAGCAAATAAAACTAACATCATACTAGGCCAGTATTGTACACAATATCAACCTTGTCCTTGACTCAGGGCTGGAGCAACAAATTTTAAAGTAGTCAGGTTGACATTTGACAATTATTGTACAGTGGGTAGACTGTAGGACAAAGTGTACAAAGCACACACACACTATGCCTATACATACTACACCTGGGGGTATCCTTCCTGAAAAAAATTTCAAATAGTAAGAATGAATCTGGAAACCAATAAATACAAAAGCAGCAGCATCCAATAAAGTAAGTAATTCGACTACCCCATTAGATACCTTGATCTTTACAAACAACAGGTTGAAGCACGATCAACTATACTAGTGGTACTGTCCCTGCCTTGGTTTTACCTCAAACTAGGATGATAACAGATAATGAAGCCATACTGGGATTTACATTGTTTGGAGATATAGATTATTAAATAATTCTAGTTACTGTGTACTATGTATTTATTTACTAACTTTTCCATCATCATCAACTATACGTTTTGGAGGACGTTGTAAGTCACATACATAATCTACAGAAAATACAAAAACATTTAGATTCATATCATTACAAGACGAATCTTATCCCATCAATTTTATGTGCACATTATATAAATACTACATCTCCTTCCATCATTCAAGGACTATTTTATGCAGTTAACTACAGTATGTACAAGTTGAGCTGGATCCTGACAAACAGTTAAAATTGAAAAGTGGCATGACAATTAGTTAACATTTCAGCCAATCAGATGATTAAAGGCGACAGTAAAGGTGTTGATAACAGACCGGTATGGTTTGGCTCTGTTACAAGTACAGGAGACAGCCACAATAGACACTCTACTTTTATGGCTTCCCAAAGAAATGTATGGTGAAAATCTAAATTGACTGTGAATATTGCATCAGGCATTTGAATGAAAATTTTTTGATATATTTGTAGTGGGTCAAACAGTGCTACAAAATGAGCCAAATTTCAGGATAGTCTGCAGTTGCATCCATGAGTTGTTAAATATTTAGCTCAACGCATATATGCTAGAGGATAAGCATTGTTGTAGAGCACTTCATTGACTTTGATTTGAACTTTAAAGATACTACCTGCATCAAGGCCATGGTATGTACCATTGTCATCCATGGTTTACTTTGAATGTAATGTGCCAGTCAGTATTTATAAAATACAGACCCTGAATTTTCCCTTTGAAGTTATAATTGGCTACATGGTACATGTACAGTTGTACATTAACACTTGAACATACATACGCACAGAGCATTATGTACCAAACACACAACCTTTTAAATGATCAGGGATGTAATTCTCAATCCTTACAAAGACAAACAAAGAAGTCAACAGTAGTGGTTGACTATGCTTGTCTCTTAAGGTAACAAAACGATATCCAGATCTTATCATTGATAATGGTAGTACTCTCTGGCCAATAAGATCACCCTTGTCATCTGTTACTGAAAACCTCAATGAGCACATTTCTGGTAGAAATACCTACAGTAGTAAAAATATTCATTATTCAATAGCATACAACTACATATGTACATACATATGGGAAGATATGGGACCAGATCTGTGACAACCTGACACAATATTGCAAACCTAAATTTACAATATAAAGCGAATACAATGGGTGAAATACCTTGCATATTATTTTTAAAGTCATAAATTTTTAAACACCTTGTTCTAATCAGTGAAGAAATCACCTAGCAATAAAAACCTGGATGTCATCTTATTCTCCGAGCTCAAAACTGTTTATTGCAGTAGATACAAGGATATGCAAGTTATGTAATAGTTGTAGCACTTATCAGGCTGATAGGTGTGATAGCCTGTACAGGGAGATCAATCACTCAAGCCAATACAAGTGTAGCCACTGAATGTATTATATATGCATATCTAAAATTTTCAATTATGGGTCAGCAGCTAATACGTTCTGGTTATGTTCGGTTATGATAAACAGACATATCAAGGGCGGATTTAGGGGGGGGGGGGGGGGGTGCTTGGGGGGCTGAAGCACCCCCCTCCAAAATTTTACAATGAGCAAGCTAGGAAGCTTCTAGAAGCTGTAGTACAGGTGCAGTTGCATTTTAAGCACATATATGGGCAATAAAAAGATGAAAAGAAGAAGGGGAATAGCTAATCTTATCCAAGAATTGCTAAGAAGGGTTCTAAATTATACTTTTGGAGTAAGTCTTACCTTAGAAGCTGTTAGAATCAAAATACTCTAATAGAACAGTCAACTACTCTAATAGAACATCCATTATTAAAACTATAATTTTCAAGAAGTTACCAGAGTGTAAGCTGAAATTAAACCTATTCTTCTAGGCCTGTGCACTGCTACCCTCACCATTGTACCAAACATCCTGCCATATACCAATCACTTTAGGTAAAAGATTTATACCTTTAATGTACTAATCATCATTAATATTATTGAAAATCTATTCTGAAAACAACTTTTTCTGTCAAATAGTTAAAGTTTTTCTAGGCTCTGCTACAAACCTAATACTTGGGTTGAAATGTTTTTCTTACAAGTAAAACAATAGTCTTATATATAACAGTGAATTTTATAACATTTATAAAGTTCACAAGGTTGCAACATCTGAGAGCTGTTTGTTTTTGTTTTCCATACTTGATCAAATCCCATGTTACATTTACCTAAATCTAGCAGCTTCTGGAGTTTGCACTATCAAATCTCTTGAAGCTCAACTTTAAGCTTAAATGATACTGCAGCATTTATGTTGCCATGATCATTGTGAGGGGTTTGTTGTGGTCAAAAATTAGTTGTATTTGTAGATTAGTTGTAAAACAATTATGGTGATGAATGGATCCATCATTTTAAAAGTTAGATTGAAATAGTAACCTGCACCACAGAACAGTGGCTAAATATGAAGTAGATCCAATCCTGTGTTTTAAATATTCTCACATTCAATTAACTGTACACTCTTTATTCTCTTTGACAAGCCACTATTATACATTTTCTTAAAATCCAATAACAAGAAACAGTGTATAGTTCTGTTTTTAATTAAAATTACTTCCAACTGAACTCATTCATCTTGTACCCACATTTGGTTAAAAATAGCTTCTAGATTCAATCTTGTGATAGCCATTTTCCAAAACTTCCCAGGCAAGTATGCCACCAGAGCCCTCTAGCTGGAGAATTCTATACATGCTAAGCAGTGCATGTGCACTCCACACACTGGTGAGTCTACTTGCCCTCTCCACTCACATTTACCCTCTCTACTGTTTGGACAGCTGCAGCTAGTGTAGTTTGAGCCATGAGACTAAATTATGCAATACTTCAAAACACTAAATTTGATCATGTGCAGCTGATACTCACAATTAGTTCTTTAAGATGTTAGTCTAAGATTGAATTTTAGTTACTGGCTGTGCCCTTTAGTTATGTATATTGACAAACTGTAGGGGAATAATGGTATCACATAAACAAAGTGACATCATTTTCACTCAAAATCACTCCAAATTTAATCTCAGTAGGCCAAATTTGCTAAATTTTCCTGTGGGGGCATGCCCCCAGACCCCCCTAGATAGAGCATGCTCCACATGCTGGTATCAACTTTCTTGCCACATATATAAATGTCCATGTTAGCACCCCCCCCTTCTGAAATCCTAGATCTGCCCCTGCATACCTATTATGCCCGAAATTATGCCGGCACAATCGCCACATCCCTAGTTTCATGTTCCACGGTCTCTTCTTCAAAGCACACCATTTTTGCATTATAGCTGTCCATTAGGTATAGGATAGACCAGACAGCAAGCCATTCTTGAAATAAGACCAGTCAAAATTTTCAATTCGTTTTTTATTCTTTCATGGACCTAGATTATTCGTTTTCAAAATTTGTTATAAAATGCAAACACACAATTCAATTACCTTGCCATTTTGCACAGATAAAGAGTGTAAAGGTGAGTTCACGTACTATAGTAAGTTTGTAAGAAATCTGATAAGTGTCCACAGTGCTATGAACATTTATTGGCATTAAAATAATAAAACTTTTGTCACAGCTACAGGGTAAACTGCTGTTGGGAATATCTTGAAGTTTGATGTGTACATAGGTTAGCCACCATAGCAGTGCTTTTTGATAGTTTTTGAAAAGCAAAGAAGCAACAGCTATAAGGCAAAAAGCAAACAATTGTAAATTGTGGGATGAGATACTCTAATAGAACAGTCACTGTGGGGTAAAATTAAAATGTCAAAGAACTTACCAGCATTGAACAAGAGACCTCCATACTGAACACCCAATCCTTAACTACTGAGCCACTGCTATCACAGCTGTTCACCTTACTTTCATAAATGAAAATTCTACATACAATAATAGCAAAAGTTTTATGATTTCATAGATCTACCAATGGAAATTTTAGATTGTTCCAGAACATTCTACGTACGTGTGTTTTATAAGAATTCCTTGAAAAGGTGTACTCTAGTAGACTATTACACTAATATTACCAAAAAGCTAACTAAAACAATGCAAATATAACTGTGGATATAGAGCATAGAAAGAAATGCCAAAACTCACAAGAAAACAGGCAAGCTGTGAAAAGGGTGTGACCTTCAATAGCTTGGATAAAAAAGTTGTGAAATCAAAGATGGCAGCCAAAGCTATTGAAGGCCACACTCTTTTTCACAGCTTGACTGGTTTTGTGTGGATATATTACAGAAACAGTAAACAAACAATTGTAAGAAAAATTGGATTTCTTTTGAGTAGGAATCATTGAAGTAAAATGAAATGAGACAAGGAAGATCATCTACACCTGCAACTACCTATATACGTACATAACACAGTAAACATACACTACTTTAAGATGTTATAGTTTCAGCAAAACATTCTAATAGAGCAGTCAACACATATTGTGTACTGTGGTTTATGGGTCTCCCTAATTTTCTTGTATACATACTTAATTTCCTAACTGTGACTCTTTAGTCAGGTTTTGGCTCCATATCCTTGAAGTGTGGTATGCTCCAAAAGCTCTTCTCCTTAGAGCACTAATTTAAGAGATTAGGCCAATTAACTGAATGCATATTTTATACTTTGTGATAAGTGGCCATGTTATAATACATTGCATGTAGACTTTTGTTCTTAGATTGTCACACTTTTATTTCAATGCAATAATAGAACACATAAAAGTTTTAGATATAGCTACCTTCCTTGTAACTCATTATTCACTATAGCCACTCTAATAGAAAACGTAATTACTATGTCTATCATCTCTTCCAAAACTGAATTATTCTTATTTGGTGGATAAATGCAACTTCAGTGCTGCAGATCCATGCAACATATTGAGGTATTGTTGCTATCCTGAGCTGTATAAATAATGGAGCTCAATATCTGGAGGTATGCACACAGACAGTGGCAATTCTAGACCTGACCTACAGGGGGGGCCCAGTAGGGAACAGCATAACTATTGTTGTTTGGCTATAGTATAAAGTAGAATTTTCAGGGGGGTCTGGGGGTGCAACCCCCAGAAGCTGCAGGATTTTTGCAATTTAAAGGCTTGAAAACAGCCTAAAATTTGTTCTAAAAACATGAAAAATGCTAAAAATAACAATGCCAATCTATACAGCAACTTTTCCCCAAGATTTTTTAAAAGTTATTTTTTAACAGGGGGGCCTTGGCCCCCCCTTAGAATCGCCTATGCACACAGAACTTGGAGAAGTTAGCAGTACCACCTTTGACCTGAAAGCATAATAAAGTGGAACAAGTTAGCTGGGGTTTGAAATTCACAAAAAAAGTAGCTATGCATTTATATCTATCACTAAAGTAAATGCCAATTTCCTTGAGGTCATGAATACTTGCAGAACTATTTTAGAGTAGCTATAATAGTTTAGGTACAGGATATCGCATAATTCAACTGGAAGTCACACGATGCCAAATTTGAATCCGTAGTGATCTAAGCCATAAGTTGTCAATTTAATTCCAATTTACATTTACTATGAATCTGTTACTCCCAACAGTATTATTTCGCTATTCCACAATGTATGCCAACTGCAACTGAACATCAATTTTAACATAAATCTATTTATACAGTAGACCATGGTGGTAAGTGAAGATGTACTATACCTCCTTGTATGCACAGTGAAAACTCTTTTAACAACTATCAGAGTTTAAGACATTATAAGGAGAAATAATTTTGTCCCAAGTGGCCCATAAATTTTTTTCCTCTAAAAGAGGAAAATAAATCTAGAGGTTCCTACAGAAATGTCTGATGTGTCGGGCACACATGCACAATTAGTAAGAGATCAATATTGAACAGCTCACTTTGTAGGTATGCAATCACATATTCCAAATTTACATAACTGCTACTGCTGTGAATTATTTCTTTGGGTAAGAAATGCTACTCTTATTGCTCCAAGCCTATTCAGCTGTAAAACTAAGGATTATGTTGTCAACTTGTCACCGCAATATTATTAGGGCATAGTTAAGAACAGCTGTATTATTACTTGAAGCTGTTACATGTAATGTAACTGAGCTTTCTACAGGGTGACTTGTAACTTAGTTGAGCTCTCTACAGAGCAATTTGCAATGTATAGCTAATTTTACAGGGTTGCTTGTAACTTTGCTGAACCTTTTAAAGGGTGATTCTAATTTAGTTGAACTCTATAAAGGGTGACTTTTGGCTGTAGCTAATGTAAACTGTACACAGGATGACTTGTACAGAGTTGGAATTCTCTACAAGGTGACTTAACATTGCTGAATGCTCTAACAGAGTTATCAATTTCTTAGCTGACTGCTCTATTTGGATGACCGCGCTATTAGAGTATCTTGATCTCCCAGATGGGTTGTATATAGTTCAATTTCACCTTTTCTATCACCTATATTGTCAACCCTTGGATTCTCTTCCATACAGCAGCCATTAGAACTCTGTTTTCATAGAATATATTGCATGAAGTACCAGTAATCCTGATTGCTGAATGCTCTAACAGAGTTTATCAATTTCTTAACTGACTGCTCTATTAGGGTGACCGCACTATTAGAGTATCTTGATCTCCCAGATGGGTTGTATATAGTTCAATTTCACCTTTTCTATCACCTATATTGTCAACCCTTGGATTCTCTTCCATACAGCAGCCATTAGAACTCTGTTTTCATAGAATATATTGCATGAAGTACCAGCAATCATGCCAATAATTTTTCAAAGTATAGTTAGCAATGAACCAATACTATCATACACCTCATTAACACTATATAACAATAATAATAAATACTATCAACATTACAAAAGCAAGTACGTACATGTGTGGCAGACAGGTTCAATAGTTCATTCACAAAAATTAACCAATGCCACATTATAGCAATAGAAATTTAGTGCTAGTTACATATATACAAAGAATGATGTCAGTGTCACTCTTACTAATTGAGCACTTCTAGTTATGTACAAAGGTCCATAATTACAATGATGATGATGATGATGATGAATGAATGAATTAATAAAAGTTGAATGTGTAAGGTTGTGCAACTCAAGATATTGCTAGTGATCTTAGTGCTGTGCTGACTGGTATCGATTCAAATCCTATATAATATGAATTACATGTGAGTCATAGCTAATGACTGCATATGAAACACAAAAATACTTGTACATATAAATTACACTACGATCAAAAAACTGGAACAAAAATATTGGTAGTTGACGTCACTACATAATGATGAATGGTTCTGCATAGGGGTGTACACCTGTATATATACGCAGAGGCTAAGCACCAACACCCCTTGTGTAGCAAAAGGGAGGAGTGCTATAAAAACCAACTACTGCATGTATATACATTTTACAGTTTATTTCAAATGATACACTATCAGTTAATATTGTGTGCCTGTGCATGCATGCTTACAAATGTGTACAAAGTTTGTTGACTTTGGCTGTCCAAAAACATTTATTACCATTTTAGTGAAAACAATACACATACTGTGTACATACAGACAGGGGCAAAGGTTTTCACCAGTGAATTTTGCTATGGGAAGGGCACGGTCACTTGTAGAAAGTTACTCTACAAATATGACCATCTCAGCAAAAAGCCAACTTGTTCGCACAACTCTAGTTGAAAATTCAACTTTTTGTGTACTTGCTTGTTTGTTAACTTTTTTGCAAAATAAAATTATTATGACTGGTGAACCCACGCATACTACATTTTAAAAAAGGGAAAAAAAGTACCATGTGCCCAGCTATCAATATCATCTAAAAAGTGAAGTATTGATTATGCTTCGTTGTCAGCTATGTTCAACCTGTTACACAGCAGTACGAATCAAGTACTGTTCGAAAAGCACCTCTGTAATCAAAATAGCCACTATGAAAAATACAGATGATTTCCATTATGAAGAGAAGCCATCTTGCACTACCGCCAAATTGACATCTTTCACTGTCAGCAAAGATGAATGGGACAAAGGAGGACACTGGTACGTCCATGAAGAATGCATTGTACATATACTGTGGTATGCCAAAAGACACGTGTCTGGCTGAAATGATGTAGAAGACCAAAAAAATCAAGCCCATAGCCTTAGCTGTTGTTGAGTTATGCTTGTCTGAAGGCATCAGTTACTCAGTCAGTTGAAAATTCTGTTTAATAATTTTAAATTCCTCAGTAACTTGTTGAAAGCATTTTGGGTCGATCTAAAAGGTTATTTGAGCTTAGTTTTAAATTTACCTACCCAATACTGCCCCATCGTCATCAGGGAAAGTGAGGCTGGTTTTTGGGTGATGTTTTTCATGCGCCATGCCCAAGCCTCTGTGGTCCCTACTATATAGTACTATCATACTGTATTCTTAGGTCAGTAGTAAATCACTAAATTCCAGCAGTCCTTTGTAGCCTTTATCTACCACACAGAATGGCAACTACAGTGATTCACACAGAATGTCTTTTTAACTATGGAAAGGATAAATAGTAATAGGTACACAAGAGGATGAAAAATGTTGATAGACAATTAAGCCAATACCTCTACAGAGTATACAATGTACACATTCCTACCTGCTCTTTATCACTCCTTAGCTGTTCTTGTAGTTTACTTTGAGTGGTAGCTAATCTCTTTAGCTCTTCAGCATGTAAGTCCTTTAACTGTAAGTTAACACAATTAAAACACAGCTTATCAAGTAACAATGACCTGTTGAATTTTTTCGGTGCATTTCTTGGCCACTTCAAGTCGTATATGCTTCATAGAAGCTTCACCCATTCTATTGTGACGAGTCAAATTATGACTACAATTATGTGCTATAAATGTCTTACTTCTTCTTTTGGTTGCCTTTCTTAGCAGATATTTGATCATAGTAACCTGAGATTACTGTCTTCTGGTAAGTAGCTAATTCTCTGTGGATGATACAAGCTTGGTTTAATGTATGTATGTACGTAACACATGTCATACAATAGTGAGATATTTACTATGTTTAGTTACATATATATTCAACTGTGTAGTCAGATTTAATAAACTGTTGTGACATGTTTGGAACAAGTAGTAAACACACAGTACTTTATTGGGAAACCACTCTGAGGTATCAACTCAAATAATACATTCCACAGCTTTGTTACAGTACGTATGTCCACTACATCTAATACTGTATTAACATTCTTGGTCTTTGTACTACAACATACAGTGAGGAATTAGACTCTGTGGGATCCCAAAGTTAGCTAGCTAATGGAAATTTTTGGGATCTCCATATTCAAAGTCTAGGAAAAAAGGTGTTGATCTTCAAAACTGGCTAAAGTTACATTACACCTTTTTCTAACTCAAACCATTCTCAAAGGCTGCATTCTTTTTTAATATAGACTTTTTGGTGCACGTAAATTTTATATAGTATACTTCATACAGATGGAACTACTTAAGTTAACTCACTTATCATGTATCTTAGACATTGTTTTCTTTTGCTCTTCATGCAGTAAATATAACACACTAGCAGTTTCTTTGTATCTCTAAGACAAGAAAAGAACCAATGTAGACAGAATCATTTTCAACTGTCTTTATAGCTATGTGATAATACGTACATTCCTGTTCTATGCACCACATATTGTGGACAGATCAAACACTACTCCACAGAAAGTAATGCTTACCTCTTCGGTGAGCCTGATTTGAAGTTCTCGCATTTCTTGCCGATATTTAGCTTCTAACTCAAGTTTGACAGCATCAAAATCCTTCTTTGGTGCCTGTAGAATATGAAGAAAAATATTACATTTCACTATTGCGACCGTCATAGATCTTCTGTCCCATTAATATATCATCAACAAATTCCTATGGTGATTACAATCTTTTAGTTAACAAACTAGATAAAAACTTGTAGTGGTAAGTTTTAACTCATGACATGTTGGACCATTCACAAACTACCAATCCTATCCATCTACATACGTACATATATCTACTATTACTAATGTAGAAATCAACCAATACTTACTACTGGTTCTAATGATCTTGACCGTCTCAACAATAAACCTGGTTTACTCTTTGCTTGGGAAAGTCTCTGCATAAAGGGATGATGTAATGAAATACAAAGTAAGACCTGCTTACCGTCTTATAATTTCTCTCCAAAATTCCACACTCTTTCTCTGCTCGTTTGTTAAATTTCAACATACGCTAATTATTGTGATAAAAGCAGAATCAAAATCACTAGCTATACCTTACCTTGCTGTTAGTAACTACAAGTTCACCAGGTTTAATAGCTGGAATGTTGCGCTTCTTTACTTGTGTGGGTAAGTCATCATCAATCATTAATGTAGCTAAACAGAACACAATTTGCATACATAATATGCTAAACTTAGGGAACCACAAATGACAATACGTATATACATCAAAATAATCTAAATGTTTAAACCATTGCCTGACGTTGATCATAAAAGTAATATTTACTGTACTATGTAGTGCAGTTACTCACTCAAAGTTGTCCGTGACTTCAGGACTTTGCTTAAACTATTAGGATTCTGAGGAAAAAAAATATCATATCATACTTTGCAAATAATGTATATAGGTGAATTATGTGTTGTACATTACATAGTGTATGGACTAGGAGGAGAAGATAATAAGAAGAGTATACAAGGGTGGATATATGTATACTAATTATGATAATTAAGTGCCCGTAGTTAATTTTCATTATTACCACTGTATAAACCAATCTTTCTGTTACTGTGTAGTGTTGTAGCTTCTAAAATTCTTGGCTTCTAGGGTTGAAATTTCAATTAACCATTCTGTAAATGGAATTTGAAAATGCATGAACATGTGGAGTTCTTGCAGATCCGGTCACATATACATATACTAGCAAATAAAACTAACATCATACTAGGCCAGTAGTGTACATAGTTATCAACCTTGTCCTTGACTCAGGGCTGGAGCAACAAATTTTAAAGTAGTCAGGTTGACATTTGACAATTATTGTACGGTGGGTACACTGTAGGACAAAGTGTACAAAGCACACACACACTATGCCTATACATACTACACCTGGGGGTATCCTTCCTGAAAAAAATTTCAAATAGTAAGAATGAATCTGGAAACCAATAAATACAAAAGCAGCAGCATCCAATAAAGCAAGTAATTCGACTACCCCATTAGATACATTGATCTTTACAAACAACAGGTTAAAGCACGATCAACTATACTAGTGGTACTGTCCTTGCCTTGGTTTTACCTCAAACTAGGATGATAACAGATAATGAAGCCATACTGGGATTTACATTGTTTGGAGATATAGATTATTAAATAATTCTAGTTACTGTGTACTATGTATTTATTTACTAACTTTTCCATCATCATCAACTATACGTTTTGGAGGACGTTGTAAGTCACATACATAATCTACAGAAAATACAAAAACATTTAGATTCATATCATTACAAGACGAATCTTATCCCATCAATTTTATGTGCACATTATATAATTACGACATCTCCTTCCATCATTCAAGGACTATTTTATGCAGTTAACTACAGTATGTACAAGTTGAGCTGGATCCTGACAAACAGTTAAAATTGAAAAGTGGCATGACAATTAATTAACATTTCAGCCAATCAGATGATTAAAGGCGACAGTAAAGGTGTTGATAACAGACCGGTATGGTTTGGCTCTGTTACAAGTACAGGAGACAGCCACAATAGACACTCTACTTTTATGTCTTCCCAAAGAAATGTATGGTAAAAATTTTAATTGACTGAATATTGCATCAGGCATTTGAATGAAAATTTTTTGATATATTTGTAGTGGGTCAAACAGTGCTACAAAATGAGCCAAATTTCAGGATAGTCTGCAGTTGCATCCATGAGTTGTTAAATATTTAGCTCAACGCATATATGCTAGAGGATAAGCATTGTGTAGAGCACTTCATTGACTTTGATTTGAACTTTAAAGATACTACCTGCATCAAGGCCATGGTATGTACCATTGTCATCCATGATTTACTTTGAATGCAATGTGCCAGTCAGTATTTATAAAATACAGACCCTGAATTTTCCCTTTGAAGTTATAATTGGCTACATGGTACATGTACAGTTGTACATTAACACTTGAACATACATACGCACAGAGCATTATGTACCAAACACACAACCTTTTAAATGATCAGGGATGTAATTCTCAATCCTTACAAAGACAAACAAAGAAGTCAACAGTAGTGGTTGACTATGCTTGTCTCTTAGGGTAACAAAACGATATCCAGATCTTATCATTGATAATGGTAGTATTCTCTGGCCAATAAGATCACCCTTGTCATCTGTTACTGAAAACCTCAATGAGCACATTTCTGGTAGAAATACCTACAGTAGTAAAAATATTCATTATTCAATAGCATACAACTACATATGTACATACATATGACCAGATCTGTGACAATATTGCAAACCTAAATTTACAATATAAAGCGAATACAATGGGTGAAATACCTTGCATATTATTTTTAAAGTCATAAATTTCTAAAACACCTTGTTCTAATCAGTGAAGAAATCACCTAGCAATAAAAACCTGGATATCATCTTATTCTCCTACCCAAAAGGAGCTCAAAACTGTTTATTGCAGTAGATACAAGGATATGCAAGTTATGTAATAGTTGTAGCACTTATCAGGCTGATAGGTGTGATAGCCTGTACAGGGAGATCAATCACCCAAGCCAATATAAGTGTAGCCACTGAATGTATTATATATGTATATCTAAAATTTTCAATTATGGGTCAGCAGCTAATACGTTCTGGTTATGATAAACAGACATATCCTAGAGATATCACGGATAATTTCGGTTACGCAAGTTTAATGTTTTAATCAGAGCTATTGAATCGTTTATGGAAAAAGTACGGAGTTCACTAAAGGCCTAGACAGGTAAGCTTGCTTGTAGGGTGGTTACTCCATGCAGAGTGGTAGCATATTCGAAAATGTGTGAAACGATTGATAAATAAGCTATAGTGCTAGTTTTCACCTTAGCCCAATGTTTTTCAACTTGTAGGATGGCGAGGATACCAAAACGCTCTCCTTATGAACAGGCCAGGTGAGCATTCTATTAGAAAATCTGTTTGCTGTATTGGAGCATTTACCCTTACAAGCCCTATACATAAAGTAAATGATGTTCATTTGCATGATTTACATTACCCACCTCATGTGTCATTATATAATATACATCAAAGGTATGTGTTACCTAACTGACCTGCTTGAATTCAAATTTCTCATCATGGTTGTCCCACTTTGGATGAGGACCAACTTGATAATGTGTCTTCATCACTCCCTTACGAAGAGTGTCCACTGGTAACCCAAACATCTCAATATCCACCATGTTAAGTCGTTCAGACAAGAACAATCCTGATAGTATCTGTGTACATAACATTAACAAACAAGTTGTAAACAGCAATTTATGTACAGCATATTAAAAGTTCATGAAAAAACACAATGTACCAGCCTAGAAATTCTAGTAACATAATGTTGATCAATTGAAGTAGACTACACAAAACTACAAGTTAATATTATGTTTATGATAACGATATTACATTTGCATGCACGTACCTTTATGGTAATTGTACTGGGAACTATATTTTCAAAACGCTGATCAAACATGTTGAAAGGTATCATTTTAGCATTTCGCAACACTGAAGGTTTCAATACATATCTGCAATTGACGAAATTAAATGTTAAACACTCCACTATGATAAAACGCAATAACTTACCCACACTTCAAATTCTGCTCAAATTTCCCATAGTTTAGTTGCATGGGTAAATCTATATTTATAATAAAATTGACAGAAGCAGTGAATTGAGAATCATTGTGCATTGTATGCTAAAATTTACATATTGATTTGATAGTACAGGAAGGTAGACAAATACAGTGTAATGATATAAGTAACTACATGTGTGTCTCATTGCTAATCTTGAATAGCGCTATCAACTTAGCATACTAACAATTACATACCTGGTGTCTGATAGTTTAATGCAATAATCTGACAACCAGCACTCCAGTACCACTGAAATTGTAGCAATAGTAACTTGTAAACAATTCAATTACTATACTAACATCTGGTAGGTAGTTGGATGAGTTAATCCTCTTTCCAGCTGGGTAGATACGAGAAAACTGACGAGCGTTATATCTTAGTGATATGTTAAGAATCCACACAGTATAATAGAGACATATAATATGGATAAACAATCGCTTGTAGCTGGAGATGATCCAAATATTAACCCGTCAATTATAGAATAACCTTCACTAAAATGTAATTTATTGCATCACGACTAACATGCTTGGTATGGGTGTAACCCACACAGTTATATGAACTAACTGCAACCATGTCAGATTGGTTATCAAGCACTACACAATTTGTAAATTAGCTTAACAGGTTCTAAGTCACGTGATATGCCATGCCGTCAAAGACTGAGTGGTCTAGCTGTACAAACTCCAGCCCACTGTTAGCTTATGTGCACATGTACGTATGTGTATTACTGCATATGGTCATGTATTACGTTCGTACTTTGTTACACGACTTACTAATTTAAACTATAAGCGGTAGAGTTGCAGTGATGCAGTGTGTAGACGTACTTATTGCCCATCCTATGAATTCCTCAGTTGCCCGCAATTTGTTCAAACTCATTCTTTCTATATGTGGCTGGATCTGTAAAAACCCAACACAATCGTGCAAGCCTAAATTTAACATTGAATACAATGGGTGAAATACTTATGTATTATTTTAAAATTCTGTAAATTATTAAATGCATTGCTCTTAGTAAAGACAGGAGGTAACAATAAAAACCTGGATATCAACTGATTTGCCTACTCAAAGAGGAGCTCGAACATCTTTGTTTCATTGCAGTAGACCCAATGATACACAAGTTATGGACATTTGTTTACGTCACATCAAAATGGTAGTACGCAATTGATCTTTCTTCACTGATTTCACCGTAGTAAAGAAAGGTGTTAAAAGGAGAAACTTATCCAGTAATCGACACCCCTATTCATGGCAAACACCATGGTGCAAATTTCAACTCTGAATGGCATTCTGTTTGTAAGTTACGTTATTCTCCCTATACTTGCTGTACAAATTGATCTTTCTGTTCTTGCTACTTTGTAGGGCTGTAACTCATAAAGTTACTGGCACATGAAGCTGAAACTTTGCCAGAACATACACTTGGCTAAGTAGATTATAAATATTTATTAAACATGAATTTGAAAAATGTGCGATTGTGTCGGATTGTTACAGACCTGGTCACATATAATAATTATGCGCTATTGTGGTGCCATTTAGAGTTGGGAGATAATTTAGACAAAAAGGTTATTTAGATTACTAAATCACCTATCGTAAACAAGATGATGTATTTGATTATCGAGATAATAGTAATCTTTGTAATCTATTGTACATCAACCAGTCAGTTGGAATAGTTTAGGCACTGATAAAGCTTAAGCACTGCTTTTGACTTTATACACTGTACGTAAAACTGTGTTTACAAAGCAGTCCTACGATGTCACACTATTATTGAGATAATATAGATTCAGACAAAATGGTTTGTCACTTATCAAGGTATAGGTTTACTACTATCGCACAGCCTTAGTAATTGTGCACTTGTTAATGAAAAGTAGGGGGTAGTTGCCCCTCCCAAAAAATGGCTTGAAACTTTGCAGCAGTTACAGCAGCACCACAATATAATAAGTGGTACTAATACACACTGTAGGAAGGGGAGGCTACTAATGTACTGGACAGCTGACTGACTTACATATGCAGATACAAGACATACAGCTTTAGTGAATCACATGATGCGTCCAATGGGAGCTCACAATCAATTCCTACACTTTTGCGCACACAGTTGAAGTTCATGTGAGGAATTGGTTTAAGAAGATGTGACCAGTCAGTTGGGGGTGTTGTTTCCAAAGATAGTTGATTGCTGTGATGATGTATGGGACTAGAGCAACGTGTTTTATGAATAAACGGGATGAGAACAGAAACTGTGTAGGGATATTCTAATTGGAGAGTAGCTATTGGTACTTTGGTCAATAGATCACTACTTAAACTGCAGTACATTGAAGGAAGGCTGCCAACATTTTATTTAATGATCACCGCGGTGCCTGTACTGTGATTCATTCCACAGCTAAATCACGTGATCTACTTATATTTGTTGATCACTCGACAGTATAATGGATTCAGGAGTCGTGGATGAAGTAAACAGTGACGCACTAAATGCAGCCATAGTGAATAGCTAGCTAGGTATGTATGCAGAACACATTTTAAAATTTGTCTAGTTATGTATGAGCACGTATGTGACCCTCCCCACTTAGTTCACACAATTACCGAATTGCTTTTACTTATTACAGCATTATCTACAGTGTCCAAGGAATAGATTAACAAAGTTTTATCCTATTATGGCAAGTGGTTTTGAAATTATAGTGCTAGACAATAAGAATAAAGAAATCAATTTGTACAGTGATTATACTGAACATCAACTACAGGCTCTTGCATTTGCAGCTATAACTTCCATTTGCATTATCTATGAATTGGGATTTGGCTTAAAAAGTTCACCATGAATTGGCAAATCAACTAATGTACAGTTTACCCTGTAGTCACTTGTGCATACAAGTACAGCAGTCCCTCGATTATCCGAACTTGCTGGGCTCAGGGTGTGTTCAGATAATCAAAAAGTTTGGATAATTAAAGCCCATTCATTTATATACAGAGCCTTGCTCAATTACTCTAATAGAACGCACATCTTATATAAAAATACTCTAATAGAGCAGTCATCACTACAGTTTGGATAACCGAAAGTTCGGCTAATCAATGGCCGGACAATTGAGGGACCACTGTATGAAGGCGTTGTAATGAACATTGAAGAAATGACAATCTTGTTTATGTCTAGCGCATCATATAACAAATATATGTGACCACCTCAGCAAGAACCCACCTAGCTGAACAAGTATACTTTTAAAGAAAAACAAAATAAAAAATAAAAATAGGTGGAATTATGCATGCTACAATATGCAAGTTTTAATCAAGCCAGTGCTTTGGAAAGTAATCCTCAAATCAATTAAACACCATCTTATAACATATACACCATCTTATTTGCCTGCTCATGGAGACTGGAGAGTTTCATCATTTCTCTAGCCCTAGTGACATAACGTGAGTCTTTTATAAATGGTGGCCTCACCATTGCTTTCTAGAGTGTGCAACAGCAATCAGAGCATTAACTGTATAGTTACTAAGATGAGAATGATAGTAAATTGACCAATCCAATTGTATTTTGTGTATATGCATGTAGCCAAAAGGATACTTTGCAAACTCAACAGGATAATCTGACAGATTCTGCAGAGCTTTATCTTCATCCATTGATGAGACATAATTCCAGTGGTCTCGTTCTAAACAAACACGTCATGTAAACAAAACAGTTTCATTTAAACATACTGATGAACCAATATTACTTACTTTCAGCAGCTTCAAAGCCTTCAAATTTAGCAGCAGTACAATAGTTCAACATATCAACTAGTGGTCCACCAACCAATGCCATACCCTCACTAACACGTCGCTGAAACAACAGAAATTGTTATAATACATGAAAACTGAAAATTCACATATAATATTGTCAGGAACTCACAAACACCACAAGGCTACACTTAAGGGCTCTTGATACTTTACAATATTGTACTTTGCATGGGAGGATCAAAGCGATGTCGCGTATCGTATTCTCCATGGAGCACTAATCAACTACATAACTGTACTGTAAGAGTCATACACTACAGTTATGCAGCTAATTGGGCAAATACAGTACAGTTATGCAGAGAATTTATTTAAGGAATGTTACATAAACAACACACTGTAAATCGCTAAAATCAGCCAAACTAATCCTACGAGTTCGTTCTACAGCTAGGAATACATTGTATAAACACTTACTGATCATCTCATCACAAGGCTTTTTAAACATGACTCCACTAAGACAGCACGATTGATCACTTGCGTGACATTGTAAATCGCTAAAACTAGCCAAACTAATCATATTAGTTCGTTCTACGACTAGAAATAGATTAGTTAAACACTTACTGATATCCTTATCACCGAAAATCGCAGCGGTTTGAGTACTAGAGAAAATCGCTCCGAGCCAGACGCGACCAGAAAGTACAATATAACACTTAAAGCACCGCCTTGCTTGTGTGTACAAAAATACAGTACTCGGGGGGTGTCTCGACACACACCCTCGTACTGTATTTTCCGTACACATGCACGGCAGTGCTTTAACTCTAACTTAAGGCCAATTTACACACTAGTATGTAAACATACAGTACAAACATATTTGTTTACATTTGTACACTAACCAACTGCATATTTCTTAACGCTTCTTCAGAACTGTCTGGAGTTAAAGTATCATCAGAATCTTGTTCCTAGTATGCATATGACATATGTTACTTGATCATGGTTATAGGGTGTATGTGTGATACCAAATATTTGTGCATTTACATAACATCATTCTCTCATGACTATCCTATTTGAAAAATATTACATTTTACCTTTGTTAAATCAGGTAACATCGTTATTGCTCCTCTCTTCTTATCCCGAGGTCTAGAACAACATAACTTGACATTCGTAGCACCACCAAATATATTTTAAATGTCCTTTGTATTTTGGTAATAAATGAAATACAAATGTTTCCACAGAAAGTAATTTAAACTCAAGTGCTAATTACCACACCCACTACTCAAACCAACACAAGACTTCAATATCATATAGTAGGGATCACAAAGATTTGGGCATAGCACATGAAAAGACATCACCCAAAAACCAGCCTCACTTTTCCCTGATAACGATGAGGTAGTATTGGTTAGGTAAAACTAAGTTCAAACAAGCCTTCAGATCGATCCAAAACACTTTCAACAAGTTGCTAAGGAAGTTCTTAAAATTATATTTAAAACAGAATTTTCTAGTGACTGACTGACTGACTGACTGACTGACTGACTGATGCCTTCAGACAAGCGTAACTCAATAATGGCTAAGGCTACAGGCTTGATTTTTTCACTGTTCGATGTCACTTCAGCTGGATACATTCTTTTCGGCATACCGCAGTACATATGTATTCTTCATGGATTTACCAGTGTCCACCTTAGTGTCCCATTCATCTTTGCTAATAGCGAAAGGTGTCAATTTGGCAGTAGAACATGATGGCTTCCCTTCATAACAGAAATTGTCTGTATTTTTCATAGCACCTACTTTGATTGCAGAGATGCTTTTCAAACAGTTATTGATTCATAATGCTGTGTAATGGGTTATAGAACTTTGCGTGGGCGAGATCAAAGGGAAAAGTGTACTTTAAATTTCGTAAAGTACACTCTCAGCCTGCCAACAGCTTCACCAACCACAAAGAGTGCTTTATTGCACCGCAAAGAGTGCTTTATTGAACGAATAAAGCACTCTTTGCGGTGCAATAAAGCACTCTTTGTGGGCAATAAAGCACAGTTGCCCACGTGCCTTAGTGTAGGCTAATAGCCTATGGGGCTCGCGCCAGTACGACTAAATCACCCAAGCCGGTGAAGGCTGATAGCCTCGCTGCGCTAAGTGATCAATCACCCCAGCCAATGCGAGTTCTACCACTGGATTGCTTTTATAGACATACCTAAATGCTTCGATGATCAGTGGGAGAAGGTAACGTTGCTGTTACGTTTGTTAATGGAAATGGACAAGTCCTGGAGATATCACGGAAATACTTCACCATGTGACTCACAATAGAATCGATTGTGGGTTGCGAGCAAAACCTGCCAAAAGACGCCATGAACGTCTACCATGCCAAACTATGGTGAACTACGTGTGAGTTACTTTGTTAAACTGGTTTGTGTGTGTTCAGGCTGCTAATAGTTCGTGCAATGCGTGTTAATTACGAGTTCTAGTGTATGGTGAAGCTACACGAGTAGAAAGTTCCATAAATCATTTAAAGCATAGCCTTACTCGTGCTATATGAAAAATAAAGCACTCGGCTTCGCTTCATGCTTTATTAGCATCTCGGCCGCTATGCTTTAACATATACTTAAACATAGCTGACAACAAAGCGTAATGGATACTTCACTTTTCAGACGATAATTAATAACTGGGGTGCACAGCACCATTTCTTTCTTTTGATGTGGTATGCGTGGGTTTACCAGTCATAATAATTTTATTTTACAAAAAAGTTAACAAACAAGTACACACAAAAAAATGGAATTTTCAACTAGAGTAAGGACCGTGGTACATCAATAAAAAGTACTGAAACAAACTGGAGTAGTGCATGATATTAAATCACAGTAAAACAATAAAAAGTGTTAATTTGCACTTTTTATTGTTTTACTGTGATTTAATATCATGCACTACTCCAGTTTGTTTCAGTACTTTTTATTGATGTACTATCCGGTCCCTACTCTAGTTGAAAATTCCAATTTTTTGTGTACTTGTACTGTTTACACAGCTTGTTTTCCTTACACAGACTTTACGACAATATTCTAGACACATGCAAAAAAACAATTTCATACATACACAGAGTAATGGTTATAACTCTCTAATAAAAAAAGCACCATGTTATATTTGCTCAGCAACACAGTATTGTTTGTTTGAAGGCCTTTTCACACTATACTCCAGCACGCATTAAATCTGGATTAACTTATTTCACATTAGATGCACTTCAATATTAAGTTGTTTTCAATGTGAATTAAACTACATGGGAAGATACTTTCACGTGGCTGACGCAAATAATTATATTGGTGCTACTTTCATGTGATGATAAAATGTGACCATCTCAGCAAAAACCCAACTTATTTGCACAATTAATTTTTTTTTATTTCCTCAGCATTATCTGCAGTGTCCAAGGAATGGATCACCAAAGTTGCAGCCTTCTGTGGTGAGTAGTTGTGGAGTTATAGCGCTACACAGTAGGAAGAACAAGATAATCGATTTGTACAGCGACTATACTGAAAATAAACTACAAGTGCTTACATTCGCAGCCATAACTTCCGTTTTGATTAGTGTACAACGTTGTAATTTGGCTTACAATGTTCACCATGGACTAACACATCAACCAAGGTATAGTGTTAGCCCTGTAGTCACTTGTGCATATATGGATATGAAGGCAGTTTAGTAAAAGAAATGATGATCTTGTGCACGTTTACCGCATTGTAAACAAACGCATGTGACACTCACACCGTTGGAGCTACAGAAACGAAACAAAGACTTTCGAACTCTCCATGAGCAGGCGAATGAGATGGTATATAGTTTTAATCGATTTGTGTCTTCCTTCTTCCAGTACTGGCCCAATAAAAACTTGCGTATTATTTCTTGTGGCATGCATAATTTTATGAATTATTTTAAAATTGTTTTTCTCAATATGCATGCTTGTGCGAACAAGGCGGATTTTTGCTGAGATGGTCACAAATGGTACATATGTGGGGTAGACTGGAGTAGCAAAGTTACATAAGCATAATATCACTTGGGGTGAAAGCAAAGTATGAAACTGTAACCTCTGAAGCCAGACTACCCCACTTGCATGCAGAGCAGATTATAACTAGTCTTTGTTGTAATGTCAGATCAAAGTCAAAGTTGATCTGACATTGTATGATAATGAATGTGCTAAGCAGTAGCACGCGTAAGCATGTGGATCTGGGGCATGCCTTTCTCAGAAAATTTATGCTTGGAGATAACAAATGATGAGTGTTTTGACACCCAAAATTCCTTCAGCAGGCAGCCATGCACTGCACCATTGTTAAGCCACATAGTAAATCTATATACATAATAATAATATCATGAATGTTTGTGACATGTATCTTGGTTCATAACCTATAGCAATTATGATCATATGCTACAGAATGTTTAAAAGCCCTTGTGAAGCCACTACAATGGTATGTGAATGTGTGGTAGAATGGTGCAGACTACACTTCATTGGGTTTGATTCCAAGTCAGATGACTTACCCCCCCCCCCCCACCGTTTTTGGGACCTTTTAGGTACACCTTTTAAGAAGCTCTTCGACTGTTCTAATAAAATAGCTGACTGTTATACTAGAGTAAATTGATGATTGTTTTAGTGTAAAGTGGTCAGCCATCCTTGACCGGTTCAATACGTTATTGGATGTTCTTCGAGCTAATTGGAAGGTAAATTTCGATGGCCAACTGTTATAATCTGGTCTGCTTGCATGTCATCTCTTTTACAGTTCTGCTATCCTAAACAGAAAGCGCCACCATTCTTGTCTAGTGAGAAGATGTTTCTGCCCTACGTTCCATAAAATATATAAGCAGAAATCTAGGAGGACAACTGTAACTCCATTTTCTTTTCCTTAGTGTATAATTGAATGAGTCTTCCTATACAAGCACCACCAACGTATTTGAAATTGACTTGCTTTGGTGAAGATACATTTTATTAATTAAAGCACATCAAGTGTGAAAAGGCCTTAACACTGACGCAATACTTCACCTTGGCAGTGTGCTAAAGTCAGGAACTATCCAGTTTTCTTCTGAAGAGAATTCAGCGGTTTCTGTGTGATAACAATGTGTCAATAAAACTGTGTATGGTGTTTATAGATTCATGTTAGCCATAACTATACAAGTTCTAGATGTACATACAAAGTAATATACTAGTAAACTATTGCAAAAAGTGTAAATTACTTCAGTTTGTGTACAACAGACTAGTTATGGGTGTTCACAGATTCTTCTAGCAGTAAATCTGGTGAAATAAGCCCTACACATAGCAGCTACCCGTAGTCTTGGATTTGAGATAGCTGTTCACTGTCAAAAAAGTGGGACATGCTGCCAGACTGAGTGTTCTTTGTTTGAAAAGTTACATTTGGTCTATTTTAACAGATGAACCGATTCCTTGTACAAGACAGCTGCTTAATAATGGAGTACGTTGACACAAAAGATGATTCAAAACAAGTCCTTTTATTCCTAATACAGAGAGGCAAAAAAGACACACAGGGAGAACATACCATTTTCATCAATAGAACTCAGTGATTTCATAGCCATCATTTTACCCCTTTTGTGTGGATTACTACCATCCAATGGAAATTGGTTCATTCTCTGTCCAGTAGCTGAGTCTAACATCACTGTGTAGGGAATGAATATTGTTAATAATAACTCTCACATCAATTAACATACTGATTTCGCCTGTTGGTTTCTTAGAGGTGTTCTCCACATCTACATAATATAAGAATGTTAGTGTACATATGTATATGACATATCTGAATAGAACAATTAAACAATGTAACTACCAGTAAGGCTTTTCAAAGTGAATTTAAAAGAAAAACATAATTCCTTACATATATGTACTCTTGCTAATTACGTATGTTGTGTTAAGTTCATAAAGAGAACTATCAACACCTATACAATGTTTAATCCAACAGATGCATTAGTCCAGCAACTTATTAATAGATTTATTAAGAATGTAACTTACCATTGTCACTGGTGTTATCATCACCATTAACTTCAGGGGTACCATTAGCAGTGTCTTCATCGTCTGATGATGATGATGATGATGATGATGATGATGTGTTAGCAACATTAAAATCTACCGCCGAATCACTCTGACTATAGTAAGAGAGATCAGTAAAACTGTTCAGTATGTGCCACGATATACAGTATGTGCAACAAAACAAATGAGTAAAGTAATGTAATACATAGAACACCATATTGTATTATGCATACAGTGTTTATCCCATATACACAATGGGTTAATTTAAAATGTAATAACTTGTGGGAATATTCAGCTTCACACTTGATGCTAAACTCACGTTCGTCTTTTCATCCCCATGACTGCCCCATTCAATAGAGCTGGGTTCATTGGACACACAGCACCTTGTCCTTCTGAAACAGGGCATACGTCCAGCCTGTACAAATGGATGTCAATAACACAACTTTGGTTAAATATTATGTATATAAAACTACTAGACTGAAGATTAACTGTACTATGGTATTATCAATTTTGAACATACGTATTATATGTCTAAAGTTCACGTATGTAACTCACTCTTTCAGTTTCTTTAATTTGATTTTGTCCTTCAACAAAATTTTTCCTTTCAACAGTTCAGGTGATGGCAGTGGGACTCCTGGTTCTAACTGTGTAGTGTACAGGTAAATGATAGACACTCTATAATAAGGTACATACAGTGGAGAGTTGATTTTCACATCTAACATGGGGGGCAGGGTGCTTGAATTGATAACAAAAGCTTAATTTCTGGATAGGCTAGTTCATTCAGTGTAAGGACCATGATAAATGAAGATCTCGTGATTGGAATTACAGTGGTAAGTTTAACTACTCTATTAGAGCATACACTTACAATTAACTATTACCAAACACTCTAATTAAACAGTCACTCTTCTTGACTTTCAGATAAATGACATTTTTGTTCAGACAATCAATCCACCACTGTAAATAATGTATATATTGAGCACTACTACTAGCATTCAAGCTTACATGTAGGTATGTATCTAGTGCCTGTAATTATAGATCACAAATACTACAAACAGTTTGATATGTTCATGTTGTTTAATGCCTAGACATTGAATTTCAGATTCAAATATAAAGATAATAATAACATTCTTATTAATCAGGAAAATATATGGTGTATCATAGTAAACATGTATGTATAAATGCTCATCACAAACTAACAGGGTATCCTTCGAGTGGTTCCTTCAGCAAACGTTCCCCAAACGTGATTGTGTACAAGAATGCCATACGACTTAAAAGATGTGGCCTAAATTATTCACATGATAAAACAATGATATAATCATTGTTAACACACTCACTTGTCAACATGGTTCTCTATGGACAAGATCAAAGGATAATCAGTAGTGACAAATGCAAAGTCTCTTATAGCCTGGAGCACTTTCTGTAAAGAAGAGTAAAATAAGTTATAGCTTTTGATACACCAGCTCACTAATTGTGCCTACCTCAAAGGACACAGTAGTACAGACCCATACACCACTCATAAATCCATGTGTTATAATAATATCATCATTTTGGACCCAGCAGTCTAATTCTACACAACGACATCCTTGTAAGAGACACTGACGATAAATCTCAACTGATGACTGGCCATTAATCTGAGCACCTAACAAAAGAAATACACACTCTTTAAGGTCACATTTGGGCAGGGTTTTATTTAACCAATACGACCACCCACATACGTTGCTTACTGAATTTGTTTTACATTTGAAAAAAAGATGATTGTTATTTCTCTTACCAGCGCAGTATGTGTTGTGTGAAGAATTGATATAATAGTGTGATAGTGGTTGACTCATGTCCATCACTAAACCCAACTGAGCTATATCCACCAGGTTGGATTCCTCACTAGCCAGGAAACGCCACATACCCACTGGAGTGAGTTTACCTATGGATAAGGATATTTCATACGCCAACATCATGGTAACTCTTATCTAAACACACACTGGTCAGAAAGACTAAACTACTGAGATTACCAATTTCACTGCCATTTGGTTCTAGCGTATGAATGATTTCTGTGGCTTTAGTTTTCTTGTGGTACTCATTGATCACCTCATTATCCCGAGGGTCACGTTGTACCTGTAGTTGTGATAGAGTGATGATACTGCGTAAAGTACACTAAGTCATACAGCCAATGTAAAGAAGATGTTTGACAAGCACAATTTGATTTTTAACCTTATTCAGAAATCTAAGTAACTTTATTTCATCCATATTAGGCACCTTGCAGCTACAAAAAAAAAAAAAAAAAAAAAACTTAGCAAGCACATACATACATTTTTAGATACATGTTTCTGACTCCCTGCATTTATAGGCCTAGAGGTCCCTAGACTAAAACCCTGCATATTTTTACTGGCTTCAATATGCAACAGGATCTATCAGTGGGATGGAAGCCCACAAAGAGTATTTAATTGGTCTCTTGAGAAAAAAATGTATGTATGCAGTGTGTGTATGTGGGTGCAAGCGTACATATGGGTAGATGTGGGTGACTACATATAAGATATTAGAGACCTACACATGTTATAGAAACCACATGTTAGTTGAGAGAGACAGAGACAGAGGCACAGAGAGACACACACAGAGACACAGACAGAGATTTAATAACCATGTAGTTGAGACTGTACTTTTTACATATGCTTAACTATTTCAAGTTCTTGTACACCTGATATACCAAATTAAATTTACCCAGGGAAAAATATCTTGCAACGTTTCCAAGATTCTTGCAAGAAATGGACATTTTGCAAGATTCATGCAAGAAAAGGAAATTTTCAAGTATTTGCAAGGATCTTGCACTGCAAATCTTGCAAGATATTTGTCCTTGGGTATAACACAAAGGTAAACAATTAATGAAAGTTTCGGTGACTAAAATTTGGCAAAATTTGATGACTCAAAAAGGAAAATTGGATGTTCAATGTTGGCTGCAAGGTAAAATTGGCAAACTTTTATCTACCAACTTAAATTCCATGCTAATTCATTAAATTTTAGTTGCACAAAACTTTCGTCATTTATGGTAACAGAGAAAACAATGACAGGCCAAACTAATGATGTTACTAACCCTTGTTCCACAAACACAGCTTGTACTAGCTCATTACAGTTAGCAACTCTACTGATCATATCTTCAACAATCTCATCAGTGAGTTTATCCACCTCAATATAACAATCATCCTATATGTACATAATGTGAATAAGTACAGGAATTCTTATGAATTTTAATGTAAGCGACAAGGCTGTATTCAAATACTCCAATAATTATTATGATTGTACCATCTCAGTTATAACTTTATTATGACACACAATACTGTGAAACAACTTTTCATTCAAGAACAGAAAAGAAGTTGGATAATAAGGAGAATGAAAGGTGCAAGCCATTGAACAGTAACTGCATTTCTTTCTGTGTGTACCTACAAAGACACATTTCATGGATGGCCAATAAAATAAAATAATTATTGAGTACAACAGTTGTTACTTACTCCACATTGCATAATAGGAACTTTATGAACTTCAAGAGAGAACTTGATGGACTCCATTCTTGTTTTTGATTTGCCGGTTAACACTCTGTCTATCCTATAAACACACAGCAGTTGTAACAGTTACAAATTTTCACATATATAAAAAAGCAACATATAATACATACACAACTTACGTTTTCAATTGCAGTTGACCGTATCCATTAGCATGTAGTGACACTTTCACCTTCCTGTATAAGAGTATGTATTGTAAGATACACATGTGTACACAACTGTTAATACATTCTTACAAAAGTGCTGTAAATATCAAACGAAACAGAACAATAGTGACAAGTTTGAGTAATTAATAGATGTTGCTAAAAGCACAATCTGCTACAGACAGAAATGCAGTGGTTTTAGGTTTAAATTATTAAAAAATTTCATGATTTAAGCAACACGATTAATAACCTTAGCTTATAATTGAGTGACTCCTATTATCATACACAGGTACGAAAAACTTAGACTGACCAGTAATCTAACTGTATATATACACAGAATATATGTAACATATTATGTATTAGCTTGCATACATTTTCTTCACCATATTCGACATGCTGCAGTTCATATGATAGAGATTATGTGTCAGCGTATTGACTGCCACCATCCACTCCTAAAAATACATTTAACATAGTGACTTGTGTATGGGAGATGTAGGTCTACACTTCAGTGTCAAAATATTCATTTACTTACATTAGCTAACTCAGAATTCTGAGCAACCAGTGTAATAAACTCCAAACTGGTAATCCCATCTTTCTTGTATACCAAATGTAGTATAGAGTCCTTCACTTCATCATCATCATCTTCATCATCACCAAAGTAGTCCCTTTTAAATGCCTTTGCTCTATCAACACTTTCCTTTCTACCAGGCCTTTCTCTTGGAGCACTTTCCCTTCTGCCAAGTCTATCTTTCATATTGGATTCTTTTCTACTAAGTTTCTCTTTGAGAGCATCACTGGATTTCTGTACATATGAACACATCAGATATCAAAAATGTACACTATAGTATAATTTCATTAAATAAACTATTAGGATGTCATTCTAACTTCATGTGAAGACATTTGTTACAAGGAGTTTAGAATTTGGTATGGCTTCAAGCACATTTTAATTAGCCACGTAATGCATAGTTCACTCCCATTATGGTAGTTATTTACTGTTAACATTCCTAATATGGACTGTAGAACAAAATTCTTTGGTAAATCAAAGAAGCCCAATGACACTATGCTCTTTGGGTTTTGTCTTCTGTGTCGTCAAAAAGTAATAAACCCATGTACTGGGAAGTTGTTGAAAAGTGAGAATTATAAAGTAAACCCTTTACATGCTCTTCTGTATATATATATAAAAAAATGTGGATATTATCTAATGGAAATAAGAACACTTACACGGTCCATTTGCCTGCACAAAGTAAGAAAACATAGTTTGACAAATAGTTAGTACTTATCACTCACTCCTCAGTATAATACTTCCTAACACATTAGATGATGAGTTGTGTGATACAATGGTTGCTATACAGTCTGATCGATTCGACAAGCTGAGTAATTAGTAGACTGCTTCTAATTGATATTAACACTTTACTGGGACTGTATGAGAAGGGTGTGTTTGTATAACTCCCTATACACCTACCACTAATACCAGTAGCTAAGACATTACTGGAATAGAAACTTGTAGTCAGTGAAAAATAATCTACTAAATTAATTAGGTATCAAAGCTACCATACATAGAACCATAGACAGAAATGAGTAAATAAAGAAATAACTTTGTAATGACATGTATATATATTCCTATATTATTAACACAACAATATTGTTTAGAAAACAACACATACACACAGCAGTAAAAATTAATCATCCTAGAATCATGTGTAAGTATTAAAATGCATAACAGTTCCAGTTATATTACTGTACATCAAAGCATTTACTGTGTTCGTATACATACGCATTAGTACATACCGTATGTATTTACTCACCTCAGCTATTCTGACATCACTGATCTGACACAAATCCCAATACAACGCCTCCTATAACAATAATATAACTACTTCATGTGATGTTAAACAAAATCCTATAAAGATAAAAGTGAACTGGTGACCAGCTATATAGGTGGCCAACCATAATATTAGACCTTGCCTCCTTAATCCACTATTTGACAGTATATCAACACATTGTCCTGGCTCATTAACATTATACATGACCCACTCATGGTCAATTACACACAATTGGTCGGCTATTAACATTATTGAAGATTTCCAGGTAGTAATTAATGAACTATGTCAACCATTAATAGTAAAACCAAGCCAATAATTTATAGATGACAAAACCATTTTATGGCTTGAGGAAGATCAGAGGAGGTTGGTCACACGTTATCAATCATCTTGTGATCTCAAAGAAAGGGTTGAACTAATTCAACCTTCACACCTCTTAATATTCTAAAAGACAGATTTTATATCCATACCAGAGCATCCCAGCACCCTTACAAACTTTCAGTACAATGCGCTGCTTTCCTAGCTGCTAAACAAGTTTTAACACCTAGAACAATGTTTGGTTGTGTAATTTTACATCATAGGCTTATGACACATGACCAACCTCCTCTGGAGTAAGATGGTAAGATTTGTCTTTGCTATATATATAGTACCTCATCTATATGTACTCCATATATACAAGGTTATGGGAGTAGCTGTGTGATGGGTATGCTTAAGAATGCATGTTTCCTCATAGTTTTTTAAAAGTTTCCTCATTGTTCCTTAGTAACACATCATGACACGTCACTGATATTCACAGACACTTATATGATATCACTGTTATTGGATATATTTACACATAATATTCAACTCATATATTTGAAAACCCTATGCTAGACAACCGATAAAATTACTATAAGTTGCACTACTTATGTCCTAAATGGAATATCTAAATTACAAGGTGTTTAGATAATTTCACTGATATCATGACATAATAAACATTGAATGGATTTAATACCAGACTTTAGTGAGTTAGTTACAAATATCCTCAACAGCAATGACAGTTCTGTTCTTTTCCGCATGTATCTATGTTCCATTGAAATGTTCATTGTCTATAACTTACGTACTAAACTTTACACTACAACATCACAAAATTATGAATAATAAATGCTAGTGAAACTTGTAAGGATAATTGATTGGATTGTGATGTTCAGTTTGCATTTTTTATAAATTATGTGTACACAGACAGATGGCTATTCAGACCAAACAAAATATTACTAGTACTCAGTGTGGGTGATGAGTGATCATCACTTTGATCCTCCCTTGTTGTCTGGGATAGTTTGCTAGTCACTCTGACTCCACTGAGGACTTTCTGGTTATGATAAACCTGAGCTGCTAGAGTGTTGTATTGGCCACTAATACTCCACAAATATCTACTAGGTTAAATCATATCTATTGTCCTAAACTTAACAAAGCTAAGTAAAGCAGTGGAAATGTGTAGTCCAATTGGTAGGAATCACTGCACCTCATACTGAAAGCTGGGAGCTCCTGGATCTGGCCCACAACAGTAAACTAGGGTGGATCTCTACAATTACGTAACTGCATAAGATTTCTAGAGCACTTGTACAACAATACATCATCTATAATACTTGTAGTGTGCTAACCAATCCTCCACACATACACTTATAATTGGATACATGAAGACCATGTCTGGGCCTAGAAGCAAAGACTACTGTACAGAACAACATTAGGTATGAAAATTAACTGTTGTGTAGATGTAAAAGTGTATTTTGATCATGTCCGTGTCTGCTCATATTCGCCCTTTCCAACTACCCTAAATACAGCAGTGATTAAAATGAGATACACGAACCAAGGAACAAACAGAATATTTACTACCAGAGCTAATTTTATAAGTACCCAGGCGAAAAATGAGTTTACAAAGTTGCAGCTAAGTTCATGCATACATACAAGCAGCCTATTCTGCAGTAATAGCTTTGTTACAGAAATGATGAATTGTAGTCCAGCAATATGTGACCAGATCTGCAAAAACCCAACACAATCACGCAAGCCTAGTATAAAGCAATGAACACAATGAGTGAAATACTTATGTATTAATAAAAAAGCCTGTTCTTATTGAAGAAAGGGTCTAACAATAAAACAAATATATTGTCTTATTTGCCTACTCAAGACGAGAATCTTTGTAACACTGCAGTACACCTAAGTTAAGGGCATTTGTGTACGTCATGTCAAAGCGATAGTATGCAATTAATGTTTTTCACCGATTTTGCCTTTGCATGTAGCGAAGAAAGGTGATACAAAAAAAAACGCAGCAATTGATTCCTATATTCATGACAAACATGATGTTTCAAATTTCGACTCCCTATGTTATTGTGGTCAAAAGTTACAACCGTTTTAGTTAGCACCTGTAATTTATTTTACCTACTGTATAAATAGATTCTTCTGTTGTTGCTATTTTGTAAGGCTGTAGCTCCCAGAGTTACTGACACATGATGCTGAAACTTTGCTAGGTGAGATACACTTGGATAAGTTGATCATAAATCAGGGATTCGAAAAATGCACAAGTGTGTTGGCTACACCAAGCGTCCACAGCTAATATTCTCTAATGAGCTTGAAATTATCATGTAAAAATACATCAGATCTGCTAGTTGTTGTTTTGTATATTGTATGATTTGAGTAGTAAAATAGTAATTTATATAAATGACTAGCCTCTTTCATTATTGCTTATACCACAGGCCCATCTGAGAGATGCCTGTCTGTTCCCACAGTTACATATGCTCTACTATGTCATGTATACATTCTGCTAAATAAAGATAACAATTTACATGCAATCAATTATATCATTTTTAGGACAGTATTCCAAACAGTTGGAATTTTTGTTTGGGTACTTCAATGTAAGCAACTAGCTAGCATTAAATCAAAACTTTATAAACTGTGTACCTATAATAATAGTTCTATTATTTGATTTAAAAATAGCTACTAAAATTCTACTCAAGCAGTCATAACGTAATTATAATTACTAATTACAATGATCACTCATGCTGGCACTCAAGCAGTAAGTGAATGCTACACCTAACAATTGTGATCACAATAACTACACAAACCTTGCTCTTATCACCACGAGCGTACAAATAAAATCCATCAGGATCAACTTTGAAAATGAGGGGTATTCCCATCTGATCATCCTATAGGAAAGATTAAAATACGTAAACACAACATTCAAGATTAAAATTTTTTAGCTAATAGATATTTGCTTTAAAATTTAAATCCTGCTAAAGTTCCTAGTGGATATCATGTGTGGAAGCCATAAATGCAATGGCAACTGGCAAGACAGAAACTAGGGAACCTAGTAGAGAACAGGTACAACAACACTGCGTGTTCATACTTACTTAGCCACACATAAAGCACTCAACAATTTAACAATACTATCAAACAGACCAGACTATCAATAACATATTCACAATACAAGAATGAAGCAGACTATATGACTGGTGGTGAATAAACAACTGTTCTATGCATGTACTATATAGACACAAAGGCTTTCCATGCATTGTATACAGTGTGTTCTTGAGATTCCTCTTGACTCAATTATAATCCCATAATATACCACAACAGTACATCCCCTGGTAATTATATATACACATCAGATATGTGTTTATACAGAGTAGTGTTTACCATCAACAGTGATTCAGTAGAAATCTAGGTGTACATACACGTGTAAACAACCTTATGAATTCTTCTGTGCTCAGTACACAACATGGTATGATTTGGTATGGCTGCCACAAGATAAATTTCATACCCCCAAGGAATTAACATCTCATTTTATTGGAATCATGTACATGGAATATTATACATACTGCAGAATTTGATAAAGCCTACAAGTGAAATTTATATCACCCTCAATAGTGTTTAGCTTGGTAACTAGAATGAAATATACATTTTGTAAATGAGCAACCAGTATAGGAAACTATTGACAGTTCTTGGCTTGTCCATGACAAAGGCTTGCTTTTCAGATGACAGAATCAAATGTCATGTTTCTAATATTAAAGTAATCACTAACATACATATATGGCCTACATGGTAACTCAATATAATAAATTGTACCCATTAACATCCTCTAAACAAGCAACGTTGATTTTGTATCCCCTAAGGGTTTGGATAATAAGGGAGCTGCAAATGTTCTCAGCTATGTTACAATCTCCGAGACCAAAAAAATAGTTAAATGGAGCACATTGGTTAATATGTAGTTATGTGATTTTTCTTTTTTCTTCTGTATTTTAATTGAAAACCTGTATTAAATATTTTGTTATTTATATTAGTTAGTCTGATAAAATTTAAATTACATACAGTACAACCAGTATGGGCTCCATGTTATGTGCTACACGCAGTCAGTAGTACAGTTCTTCTTGATACTGACCAAATGCCCTGGCAAGGTAATTTAATAAAGTGACATGTGGTGTCAATACCTATCATCTAATTTTGCTGTGAAAAGTACACAAATATGATGTCAGAATGGAATGGCCTTGAACAGTGGCCCTACTGGCAGTACAAAAGGCGAGGATCACCATTAAGTTTGCATCGAATACTGTGCGAGCTCGCGGTCGGGCCAATTAAACTCACCCTGTCCCATCTCCAAAGCGGTGTACCACTAGTAAGTATTTCGGGAACAACTGGTTTGAGTGCTCGCCGCTTGTTGTTAAATCCTATTTCACTCGCCATCATCGAGCTTTTCCAACTGAACGATCGGCGAGACGACCTTGTCAGTTTTAACAAATAATTCACGTGATTCACTTCATTACGTCACTAAAAGTACTTCATTATTTTATTATTATTTATTACAGGTAATTTATAAGGCTAAACAGCCTGTTACACCTGATCAACAGGTAAAAAAAGTACAAGTAGACTAATTACATACATTTATACATAGTGTTAGATGAATATTGGTCAATCAATTTCTTAAAATCATCAACTGATGCTGCACATGCTACTTCTTGGGGTAAATTATTCCATGGTTCAACAACTCTTCTTGTAAAAAAATATTTCTTGGCATCTGTTCTTGAAAAATATTTAAATAGCTTAAATGTATGACCTCTGGTATGGGTAATGGGTGAAAAAGTAAAAAAATCAGAATGGTCTATATCATACTTATCATGTAGCATATTGTAGACAGCAATCATGTCACCTCTATAACGTCTATAATGTAATGATGGCAAGTTAAGTACTTTCAATCGTTCCTCGTAGTCAAGATTTCTTATAGATTTGATCATTCTAGTTGCTTTCCGTTGGATTTTTTCTAATTTTTGGATGTCTGTTTTATAGTAAGGTCCCCAAACCAAGTTACCATATTCTAAAATAGGACGTACTATTGATTTGTATAAACATGTAAATGAATCTACAGAAATATCCGAAAAGGTCTGTTTAATAAGGCCAAGAAGTCTATTAGCCTTATTAACCACTGCCGAACACTGACTATGCATAGATCACATGCCACGTTCACATTACACAAGTGTATTGGACACATGCAAACTGAAAAATTAATGATAAATTACAACTTTATAAGTCCGCTTGCAAGGCTCAATTGGATTATTTGTGAGACAGATGAAACCCATGGATGATCTGATCATGGTAAAATTTAAAGAAGCTATGCCATCACACCTTATCTATACTTTACTTACTTTCCGGTTAAGGTACCTTCACACCAGATTCCATTCAATATCTGATGTAACACATCAGGATAATACTGTAGAATAACTAGCTAGCTATCTTATAACACAAAAATTTCCCCGGCATTGATAATTTTGTAACAAAACCATGATAACGGCATAGTGCTTGTTCTTATAGCTGGGAATGTTGGTGATTTCCAGATAAGGGAAACAATATCCTAAAGTGTCTTTAACTATTTATTGTCTGACAACCAATGTTAAATAATTTTGTATCAGTGCACCACCAAGCACATATACTCCACATGTGTGTCCTGGCATTATCTCACCATAATGTGATCAAGCTTTTGTATTGTATTACTGCTGTACAGTGACCAGCACTGAAGGTCTGCAGCAACATGTGCTGCAGCCTTAGGATTGCTTATGCATAGATGAAGCATGGTACTTACATACTATATTGTACCACTTATTGAACTACATAATTCCCAATGTTAATGCCTGAGTATAAGCTTGATGATACACTGTTTATTTATGTGTATGACATAACGAGATTATTTACTAGTAAGCCTTTTAAAACTTACCCATGATAAGTAATATAACAATCACACAAGATAATACACAAAACATGAAACAATACAAATTGTAAAATGATACAGCTTTAAAATAGTAAGCAGTGATAAAATATGTTACAAATAGAAATAATCAAATAATCATCAGTTGATTAGAAAATTCAAAATGAGTATAAATAGTATATCCATTTCAACATCTCATTGTAGCGCTGACCTATTTTTCTTCAATTCCTAAAGAAAAGATTGTCAGTTTTACAAATCAATACATCTAATATACATACAGCATGTATTTCACGGACTGGACTCGCAGATTGGACTCACAGAATGAGCTGGAAACAGTTCTGAACAATAATCCAGGAATTATCTATCTCTTAAGCTTGTAACACTGAAGACACCACTGTTGACCTTAAACTGGTGGTAAAACTCTTCTTTAGAAGTCATGAAGTTTGCATGTGCAATACATTATTAGAGAAGTGTATGACAGTAGTTGAGCTATATAGTTTTGTAGGGCGGTATGACTATTCCTACACTGTCTAGCCATAATGATAGTGAATACACACCTACAGACTGGCATAAGACTTACTAGCTTTTGGATATTGAGTACGTGGGTGACATGAGACTATGTAGTCATCCAACTACTGGCTCATCACTAGCTAAAGCCTAAACATTAGTGCTAAATACTGGAGTAACAAGGAATAAAAACTGCTACAAACAATATAGCCTCTATTGCTACTAGTATGCACAAGTACACATGTTCGTAAATATTCTAATAAATTAGTGCACACACAACCTTACTGACTTGTAAGGAAGAACAGTGTCAGCAGTTTAAGTTCGATAACGGTCTCTCCAGCATTACTAGAGATAAATAATGTCTGTTAAGTCCAAGTCCATGAGTCCAGTCTGTGAAATACATTAGGTCCAGCTATATGCTATTGCATGCATGTGATTGGTGTTTGCCATATTGAAATTTTGTATACCTAATAGTTCTATAACCATTACATGAGGTATAATAGAACAAAACAATCCTTTCGAGGTGTCATTCTACTAAGATAGCATATTTACCTAGTAACTGTTCATGGTGTTTTTAAAAAAAACAACAGATACATAAAGTTTATGGTAATTGAATAAATACTTGATAATTTAGTATGTAGTTTACCTGTTCTTTTTCTTGCTGCAATTGTTCTTTTATTATATTCTGAGAACTTGTTAATCGTTGTAGTTCTTCAGTGTGTAGTCCTTTCAACTGTAATGAGAAAGTAATTTAATTGGAATAGCTGCACAAACACACATACAAATATATGTATACATATACAACACTGGCACAATGGTCAAACCATTTAGTGAATGGTTTTTGTATAAGATTCTGATAGATCTCTCAATACATACAAAACCAGCAGATAAAAGTTTTATAAAAATTAATACATGTGGCCACAAATAATAGACACCCCACACTGGATTGGAAACTTCTAAGCTCCACCTAATCTGTAATTCGCGCCCCTTATAATGTGGAGTATATTTATAAAACACATGTTTTGCTTACTGGTGAGTAGTAGACGGAATATAAGTTTTGGCCTATTTTTACTAGGTGTACTGATGTATTCACTAGAAGTTTGACAAGTGCAAAAGGTTGATATGAGAGGCGTGAATTGTGAACTTGAGCAAATATGCTATGAAACACATATCAGTACACGTAGCGTTAGTAAGTAATAAGCATAAGCCTTAAATAGGATTTGTTCACCTACAAAACATGTGCAAATACTTTTTGTATGGAAAATGCTTATATCAGTAGTAGGACAATTGAAACAATCTACTAAACGTACTAGTTAAAACAACCGAGCTGTATCCAGACAGAAAAACAGAATCTTCGAATGAAAGAGTGTTTGAAAACTTCAGGCATGAAATGCGAATAGTCACATAGTTTTGTATGGGCACTATACGTGTGCTTTCAATCCATGTAGGGGAGTCTATTATCTATGATGTGACAATCATATGTCAGTACATTAAGTTAATGCTGTGTACATTCAGCAGTTACGTGACAGATTACTAAAACAAACCACAGCATCAAGATACAAGACAATATAAAGGAATTGTTATGATGTCATAAATAGGATACGCTTTCAGTGCAAGACTGGAAAAGGCATTCACAATATCCACTAAGAACAGGCAACACTATTAGGATATTGACAATAGCCATCCAATAACACTCTGATTCCCACTGGCACCAGTGACTCCCACTGCCATCAGTGATTAGAAAGCAATGGAAGGCTTGACCGACAAATTCACTGCAGCTGCAAGGAACTTCAAAAGCATTGTATGACAACTACAGTCTGGTTACTACCGTCCAGAAATGCAATGGTTAAGCATCTACCAAGGTGCCTTGCTGCTTCATGACACATCACAACCATTTCCACTACAACACAGAAACCGAGGCAGAGCTGAGATTTCTTTTGCGTCATCCTATGAAGCATCTATGTCTTGAAGTTGCTGGTATTGGTGTCTAACTGTATTAGAAATGGTCAGCCAGCAGTGAAAAGGACATTGTAACTATGTCTCATGCCACTGCTTTGCCAAGTCAGTGAAGTGTATATGAAAGGGTGTACGGAAAACTCTGATTGAAAATTTACCTGCTTCTGAAGAGCCAGAATTTTACTGGTGATACACACTGCTTACTTTAGTGGCATCAACAAGTATTGCATCAGTTTGAGTAAGACGAACGTGCTGTGCAGAAGAAGTGAAAGCGGAGTCATCTTGCTAGCTAGCAAACATTATAATCACATTTATCACGTCATAGCAACATAGCTCATTTTCTAGGAAAGTAAGACACCAATACCTGCAGTAAACTCGCTGGTATACAAATGATTATAGTATAGCTAAGCCCTGCATGAGAAAACAGCTAAAAGAGAAAAGTGGATGTTTCTCAAGAGAAATAACAGTTTAGCCAAATAGAAAAGGTGTCATGTGTACTCCATCACAAGTTATAAGGGAACAACAGACATAACAAACTGTACATTTATGGCTTCCTTATAGGAAGTGTATGGTAACAATTCAGAGTGGACATTAATAATGTTTTAGGCAAAGACTTTGAAATGCTTTTAGCAGGTCAAGCAATACTACAAATGAGCCTTCTGTAATTTAATCTATGAGTTGTTAAATTTTTATGAGGGCTTAGCTCAACATGTTCATACCATAGGCGCCTCCTGTAAATCATACAGTCTGACCACTAATTAAATCAAACTTGTCATAGTAACCATATGGCATGTAATTGCATAAAGTTACAATACAAAGGTAACAACAAACAAGTAATGAATTCACCAATAGATTAAGTTAAAGACCACTATTACATTACTATTATTACTCAGCAATAAATATCCACAACCATAAAATGTTATGAATGGGAAGCAGTACAATGGCTGGACTGAATCAGCACTGATACACACACTTGCTCATGTGAAACTACGTAGGTGAAACTATTTAGCTAACCACTAAGACAGTAACATCATTCCTTGGACACTGTTCTCAACAACAGCCAATGCTTTCTTTCTCTTTCCATGTTGCACAGAAACAAACACCTGATCTGCACAAGAACTATACCACAAAACAATTGACAACACATCAATTCGGTTTATATCTGACACCCTCGGGCTGCTACTACTTGTAATACTACTTGTATATAATAGACTGTAGCACATTCTTACACATAAAATTTCCAATTAATGTGCACTATTACAAACTAGCATTAGTATCTACCCTGCATGCAGGATCATCTCAAACTATTTACATCAAGTTAATAGTGTCATTCATGTTCTCAGCATACATGGTGATGTCACTACAAGTCTTCTGCCATCCTGCTAGTATACTGATATGATGTGAGCAAGCAGGTTTAAGTTAAACAGCAGAACTGCATATACATAGCTAAGCTAATGTAATACTAGACTGACAACATTTTATAATTGTATTAGGCCATATTGTGTATCACGTGAATGTAACGATAGTGTGAACACGTGTGAGTGTGCGTTATTAAGAGTCCAGTTACTGTCACTACACTAAGAAATTCATAATATTACACATACCTATCAAGTGAAAACTGCGTTGTACTACTATCCTATCAATAACTTAATACGGAAAAATCACTAAGCATTAAACTTTGCACTAAGGTGTAAATTGCTATGGGCACGCCACTGGAAAAGTACATCATATGTATTGCCTAATATAGTCTACTCAATTAACTGTCATACTCTGTATCTCTCTCTCTAAATATTTGCTTAAAAAGCAAGCTATTATCCAGTGAAATTCATTTCAAGTACAAGCAAAAGTGTTAGTGCATATATATATACATATAGTACAGCTTCGTTTCTTATATGAGTGCACGCAATTTAAAAATTCACTAATTAAAGGGCATGGCAGCCATTTCACTAGTGAGTCATTATCCTTCTAGTATATAATGACTCGCTAACAAAATGGCTGCCATGCCCTTTAGTTTTTCAATCACGCACACTCATAAGAAATGACATTGTGCTTGGGCGGTACTATATATATATATATATATACATGTAGGGCACAATAAGAAAAAAGTGTATGGCATGACAGTGGAAAAGAAATTCATATAAATGCTGCCTAAGTTATGCCATGGCTGTGAGGGATTTGCTCACACACACACACACACACATATATATATATATATATATAATATACCTGAAGAAAAAGGGCTACAGACCCAAGGGTGTATATATCAGTAAAATCTGACACAATCGTGGTATAAGTGATATATGTACCGTGAAGCCACCTAACTTCAATAGTAAATTTCAGGCTACATATCCTATAAACCCTCGCTGGCCATGGTACATTAAGGTTAAACCATGGCTGGCTGTGGTACATTTACCATGACTGGCTATATATGGTACATTTCATGGCCTTGATGTGGGCGCAGTACTACCAATTCTTTATATAAAACTCATGCCAAAATCGATTGTGAGAATTTATTATTGGTCAACCATGCGTCTGATTTTGCATCCTACAATACTCAAACGGAAGCGATTTGTCACCCTTGCCATTCTATGAGTTGATAAACGGTTTAAGATAAGAACTAGTGCTATAGCATATTCACAAGCGGTTCACCGCATTTTTGAATACAGATTTTCAAGTAACATGAGATAAAACTCTATAGCAAAGCTTATCCCAATAGATGTTTAGTAAATGCTGTAAACAGTCTGTAAATGATGCAATGGCTTTAAAGTATCCTTAAAATCACTTAATCGAACTTTTCCGTGATACCCTTAGGACTTGTCCATTCATGTTAACAAACGTAGTCGCAACGTTAGTTTCTGCTGTCCCATAATTGAATTTCACAAGTTGGTTTATATAATAAATTCAGTGGTCAGTCTCGTATTGGTTTGGGTGCCTGTGGGCTCTAAGCCTACAATTGGCATGGTACATATCAGTTGTATCACATGCCCTCATGATTTGCCTGATATGTATACTCACGCACTCAGGCCTGACGGCCCTCAAGTTTGAGTTTACATATCAGGCAACCACTCAGGCCCATGATACAACTATTACAAACCTTATCCCATCATTTCAAGTAAGCAAACATGGCTTCACTCACCACTTGAATTTTTTCAGTACATTTCTTGGCAATCTCCAATCGTAAGTGTTTCATAGAAGCTTCCACTTTTCTAGCACATACAAAACACATCAATGAAAGAACTGCATATTACCACATATGTACTACCAACTTGTCATTTTGCTTGTTTTTTCCAGTAGTAATCTGATCACAGTAAGCAGAAGTTAACAACTTCTGATATGTCACCAATTCCCTAACAAAAAAATTAAATATTTCATCACATAATAAAATATTTACTATGTAAGAAATATGCACACAGTAATTATAACACAAAGCTTAAACAAATGAAATTTGTGTATACTTACGTACATCAATTTCTACAGTTTGTACTTTGTACGTAGCTCTTTGTATATATAAATTCTCACAACTGTACAAGATATTAAACTCACTTTTCATGTATCTTTAACAAGGTCTTGACTTGATCTTCATGTAAGGTTAACAGTACAGCAGCAGTTTCATTGTATCTCTAATAAATAATGAACAAGTATTACAGTTAATTTAATACTAATATTATACCATGTGGTCACACGCGTAAACAATTTTAAGAAATAATATGTACCTCTTCCGTAATTCTGTATTGTAGTTTTTGTAATTCTTCATGATGGCTGGAAGATTGTTGATCATGCTGTACTGATTGCTTTATATAAGAAACAAAACACATGTAAATAATATTCACTACATGGAGTACTATGTTGTATATGTTGTATACATCAAGACAGTGTATATGCTTGCGTGTGCAAGTGTGTATTAGCAAGTGTCATTCACTGGTAACCTATGTACACACAGTATGAAAATTAACATTTTTTAAGTGGATATTTCGGCATTTTCCATACCGAACTTGAACTAAATTGGTAATACTCTTCCTTTGTAATATTCAGAAAATTTAAAAGGATCCACCAATTATAATTTAATTATTTTTCCAGCAATTGCCCTAATTTTCTATTATTCGATTTCCCAAGATCTAGAGGCACCTATTATTGGAGTGATGCTCTATACAAGTTAATTAACCCTTTAAAAACTGCTGCCATAATATTACAAGCAAATATAAGCTTGCGTGAAAGCCCAGTGCTGTAATATTACGTCCAAGTGTATAGGATGTAAACAAAAGGCTGTAACTCAACAGTAATTAAAGCGATGAGCTTGACATAAAGGTCATTATATTTGCCATTAATACGTGATTCATTTGATATATGTACAATGCCAATATATTACGTGAAACTATGCTAGAAAGAACTAGCCTTCTAATTTTAAGTATACTATATTTACACAACAATTAAACTAACCTTGTACAAGTCCGTCCATAACTTTCGCCTTGTTGCTGGTATTGCTACAATAAACTTCATTGCAATCTTCATTTAGAGATGCATCTAATGATATACAAGATCACGTGATGGGATTCTTTAGAAGGAGTAAGCGATGGCTTGTAACAGATTGCATCACGAAGAAGACAGATCGCCACCGGTATTAACAAATCGCTTTGTTAGTTGAAAATGGTAATTAAGTTCTACACACTTATAACTTAGATAGTTCTGCTTATTATCGATAGGCAAATCTGTACTACAGTTTGTATAAGCCCTTGTAACATGCCCTTATGTAGTTAGCCACGTGATTGTACTATATGTTGCACATGTGTGGGATTCTAATTAATTCGATATGTCAAGCACTTGTTACATGGTGTCAGAAAATGGACAAACTTACGCCTCCTGAAGCATTGGACTTGGATGGGAACATTGCCGACAATTGGAGACGTTAGAATTAGTGATTAGAGATATTTTCCTTGGCCAGCGGACTCAGCGGTAAAGACGCGAAGATTCAAGCCACCACATTCCTCCATGTGGCAGGAATGGAAGCACTTGAGATTTACAATATTTTTACTTGGGAGACTGACAACAATAAAAGCAAGGTAGACAAAATAACAGAGAAGTTCGATGAATATTGTAACCTCTGTAAAAATGTCAAGTGGGAAAGGCACAAATTTAATACATGAAATCAACAGACCGGCGAAACTATTGACCAATACGTGACTGACTTAACCCTTTATTATCGAATGGCTAATATATTGCCATAACGAGTGCCCTTTATAAACGGAGCCATAACTCCTTTTTCCTAGGGGCTACGAAGCTGAAATTGCTACCAAACTGCTCAGAAGGACCGGGCGTTTTTAATGAAGTTTACCGTTCGGCGATAGGAAGAAGCATGGGAAAGTTATGGCACTTGGCAATATAAAATAGCGTATACAAAACAATAATACCTGTTTAAAACTCCATGTTCGCCTTCTCCCTGCTACTAGGAGGCTTTAGTTGGAGTTACTCCATTCCCCACGTGATAAGGATTCTAAAAATAAATAGTGTGATGTCATCGTGTTGATTAGTAAGATGGCGGCGCCCATCTTTCAATGCCATGGCAATACGGAGAAGATACGCTTTCTTCGCTTCATAGCGCGTGAGTTGTGTGTGTGATCTGTAAGTATTCTAGCTGTGTTGGTAGAAGAGAGAGTTGGCTATCAAACGGTATATAGCTTGATGGGTTAATTAATGGGTGGGGTCCACTCGTATCGCCCATATTTCACACAAGCCATAAAAGTTTTCACACTTGCGGCTTTATAAAAAAAACTTCGGTAATAAAGGGTTAAAAACGAAGGCACAGACATGCAAATTTGCCAATCTGAAAGACAGTTTAATTCGTGACCGCATTTGTGGAATTATTTGTGACAGAATTCAAGCAAGATTGCTCAAAGACAGTAAGTTAACCTTACAAAAAGCATTGGACATTTGTAGAGCTAATGAGGCAACAACAAGTCAACTCGAAACCCTCAGCTCAGGTGCCACTAATAATGAACCAGTTGATCAAGAAGTCCTTGCCGTCCAAAAGTGATGCACAGCTGAACCACAAAGAAGCCAATGTGACAATCAACACCAACGCTACCAGAATTGTCCAGCCTATCACATGGAGTGCTACAACTATGGGCGAAAGAACCGTTTTTCCAAAGTTTGCTGAAGTTGCTCCCTTACAACACAGCACTGCAAAGTTCACAGTGTTGCACATGATGGATCTGACCCCTCTGACGACCCCTTTATAGGCATGGTACAATGTACAACCACTAACACACCAGATTGGAAAGTGTTAATTCTAGTAAACCATCAAAACACAGGTGCGCAGTGTAATGTGATTTCCAAGAGCCAATACCAACAACTCAGTTCATTGCCACTTCAACAATCACACGCAAGACTTGTTACATTTGGTGGTGAACGCCTGAACGCATGTGGCAGAATTACCATGAAATGTGAGCACAAGGAAACGTTCATGCTGTCAACTTTGAAGTTATTGACAAAGAAGTCCCAAACATCTTAGGTTTGCAGACATGTGTAGAAATGAACCTAGTGCAATATCTGGATACCATCAACAACAATGATACCGATTTCCTGGACTCCTACAGTGACGTGTTTGAAGGATTAGGTTGCATACGTAACACTGAATATCACATTAAAGTAGACAAACCTTAACTTACCAACCAGTTGTTCACCTGCCTAGACAAGTACCAGTCACTTTGTAACCCAAGATTCGAGCAGAATTAACCCGAATGGAAGAGCTAGAAGTAGGTTGAAGAACCCACAGGCTGGGTAAATAGCATGGTCACTATTGGTAAACCTAATGGTAGCCTAAGAATTTGCATAGACCCACATGATCTGAATAAAGCCATAAAAAGTGAACCTTTCCCAATGAGCACAATTGAAGAAATTGTCACTAGAATGCTAAATGCTAAAGCATTTTCAGTCCTAGATGCCAGCCCTGGGTTTTGGCAAGTAAAGTTACTCATCCAGCACCAAGTTGTGCACATTTAACACACCTTTTGGACATTACATGTTTAAGCTCCTCCCCTTTGGATTATCATCAACCCAGGATATTTTTTAAAGGATCATGTCAGACATGTTTTGGGACATTGACAAAGTTGAAGTTATTGCTGATGACCTACTTATATGGGAAAAACTGAATGAAATTAGCTACATCGGACACATCCTCAGTAAAGATGGCCTAAAGTCTGACCCGAAGAAAACCAGAGCTGCGATTGACATGCCTTGCCCTGAAAACAGAGGGGCACAACAAAGATTTCTAGTTATGTTAACCTATTTAGGTAAATTCATTCCAAATTTATCTCACATAGCTTCCCTATTTTGAGTCCTTCTGGAGAAGGATGTAGAATGGCAGTGGCAAGCTGAACAACAGAAGAGTTTCACACTGTTGAAAGAGTTGATAACCAAAGCTCCTATCCTCAAATATTTCAATCCCAAATGACCTGTTAAACTATCTGTTGATGCCAGTTCAAAAGGTTTGGGAACTATTTTGTTGCAAGATAATCATTCCATCACCTATGCATCTAAAGCTCTGACAACATGTCAACAAAACTATGCACAAATTGAGAAGGAAATGCTTGCCATCGTATTTGGCTGCAGTAAATTTCACGACTATGTATATGGGATGTCTGTCATTGAGGTAGAGACAGATCACAAGCCCTTGGGATCCATCTTAAGAAAGCCACTTTACCAAGCTCCTGCCAGACTTCAAAAGATGATTATGTCAATACAGAAGTACCCAATCAATTTAGTATACCGTCCTGGAAAGCAACTAGTAATTGCAGATACTCTGTCAAGAGCATACATGCCAGAATCAACCAACAGTTGCACTTCCTTTTAATTTGAGGTAAATACACTCACTACAATATCTATTTCAGATGATAAACTACAACAATTACAATCAGAGACTGAGTTTTACAACACTTGATACAACTCTGTACAGATGGATGGCCAGATGACAAATCTAAAGTCCCAACCCAATGTTTGCCATTTTGGACATTCTGTGACCAAATAACTTTTAATTAGGTCCAGTCATGGATTTTTTTTCTCAACTTTTCAAACACGCCTTAAGTAGCTAAAGTCTTTGAGCAGGCTGTAGGACCAGGTGTCCTACAGACCTTCAGCACTTGTGCTGTAAAGCATTAATAAATAAAAAATAAAATAAAATAAATTGAAAACATCATCTCAGCTTGTGCTACCTGTACCACACATCAAAACACAACTCGGAAGAACCTTTGCTCCCACACTGTGTACCAGACCGTCCATGGGCAAAGGTCGGTGCTGACATTTTTGAGATACAAAAGAAGCAATTTCTTGTTTTGGTAGACTACTACTCTGTATATATTGAAGTAGACCAACTTACTAGCATGACAGCCAATCAAGTAATAGTCACAGTTTTCCCGACACGGAATACCTGATGTCCTGATTACAGATAATGGACCACAATTCTCTAGTCATAAATTTCGATGCTTTAACCAACAAAGGCAACAATATCAGTTTAATCATCGCACCTCCAGCCCATATCACCCCCAATCAAATGGTATGGCTGAGAAGGCTGTGCAAACCATCAAGATCGAGGCTACTGAAGAAAGCTGCAAATGATGGAAAAGATTTACAATTAGCACTGTTAGATTACCGAAATACTCTGTGGTCTAATACCATTGGTTCACCTGTCCAACGCCTAATGGGAAGGCAGACAAAAGCACTTGTACCCACTACAGGCACTCTATTAAAGCCATCCAATTGTAGTACAGAAAGACCTTACCCAACATCAGCAACAGCAAAAAATTTACTATGACCAACATACGAAGCCATTAAAACAACCCAAAACTGGTGATTCAATGCTTGTGTCATCAGCAAAAGATGGCAAATGGAAACCAGCCAAGGTCACTGGCATAAATGAAAATAGTCCTCACTCTAACAATATTGTAACACCTTAAGGACAACACTACCACAGGAACAGGAAAGATTTGAGAAACTTGGCATCCCATGTTAATAACAACACTAGTGTTGATGATTTCTTAGATGACCAATAATATGACTGTGGTACAAGTGAACAAGTGGTCGAATCCCCTAGAGCCTATGAACCCCAGCCACCAGCCACACCGGCTACAAAACTGTGATGCTCACAAAGAACTATCAAGACCCCAGTGCAGTATGCTAACCAATTTTCATAACTGAGCTTCTATACATACACTGCACAACTTATCCCTTTTGTTTGATTTGAGCACTGTAACTATATTTAGCAAATGTACAAATAGCCACACTCCTTTTTGTAACAAGGAAGATGTAACATATTATGTAGTTAGTCACGTGATTGTACTATATGTTGCACATGTGCGGGATTCTAATTAATTCGATATTGTTGAACACGTGTTACAGCCCTTACTACTTCCTGGGGTTTTGGTGACGCTACAAACTTGCTATGTAATAGAATACGCAAATTTCATAAAACACGTGGGTTTTCAGGGTACACACTGCGTAAATTACTGTAGTCCTTAAAGGGTTAAGAAACAACTGCTGTATATCATAGAGAAGAACAAAGAAAAAGACCAACATACTCTAATAGAGGAGTCACATAACACTTTTTATGTTTTATTAGAGCATTTTAGTCTGTTGTTTTTTTTGCTAGCAACACTTTAGGGGTGTTTTCAAAATCTTTTTACCATTAAAAGTCATGAAAACATTTTGAAATTATCTTTCAACCATCCTAGCACTCCAAAAATTATATCAGCATAAAAGAATAATGAGATATCCCAACTAATTTTCATAGCTGTGTTAGGTCTAAATTTGGAGAAAAGTGATAATGCATTACAACACATTTACAAATACATTTACTACAGATTGGAAAAACTACTAGTGAGTTACACAAGAAAGCAATATTGTTGTCATGATGAAGTCAGTAAGAATTTGCAGCATCGGAAGGTTGTAATTTGACGGAACAAGCGCAGCCCCCCCCCCACGTCAACAAAGTTCAGTACAGTACCACTCAATGCAAAACAGGATGAGTGAAACAGGTGCCATGCCCTTTAATTAGCGGGATTTTTAATCGCTCGCACTCTCACGAGACAACATTACATTTGAGTGGTATGTACATACAGTATTTCACTCTCACAACTGGTTTGAAATTGAATATCATGGTGTTCAATGAGCATTCAAAGCACTTCTCACCTTGCTTATCTACTTATCAGTCAATACTAACTACTGCGCATGTATAATTATATACTACTTGGTCTTTAAACCTAACAGTGTGCCACTAACTGAGGGAAGCCACTAATAAAGATGTATATCCAAGTATGAAAGTGAATGTGTATCAGCAATATAATAACAACACTTACTGGGTCTAATGATTTACTCCTTCTCAATGCTACATCACTTCTACTCTTTGAAAGTCTCTACAAGTTCATGCATTTAAAATAAGAAATCATAAAAAATAACTTACAGATTTAAAAGTTCGTTCCATTGCATCATATTCTTTTTCTACTTTTTTCTCAAATTTCATCATACGCTGTAAATAGCAAAATTATTGTAAGAGAAGATTAAATTGTTTTTATAAACACAGAACACTTTAGTTTCATACCTACCTTGCTGTTTGTTACAATGAGGTCAGCTGGCTTAATAGGAGGGATATTACGAGTTTTCACTCTGTTTGGTATATCACTATCAATCAGCAATGTAGCTAAGTACATAGTTAAAGATGACATTACAATAACATAGTGTAACCACTTACTTAGAGATATTCTTGCAATTCGAGTCTTGGGTGATGATGCATCTTCATTACTTGTATCCTAACAAAATAAAAAGGTTTAAAATTACATCACTTACATTACCATTACATGTATGTGACCGGATTTGCAAAAAGGGGTCTTCCATACACATCCAATTCTATAAACTTGGAAGACCATAACTTGGTGCTCAAGAAAGGTATAAACCTGGAACTTTCTCCATCTATTAACCTATGATGGTACTCACTACTGTCCAAATTTCAAGACAATAACGTCTTCCAATCTGAAGTTATGAGTTGCCAAAGTTCATAAATTGGATGTGTGTGGAAGACCCCTTTTCACAAATCTGGTCACGTATGTCACTGTAATAACATACAGCCTAAATATTTGAGGGGCAAAATATTTCGAGGTTGCGCAATGTTGCTAAAAATAAAATTTTCGCGGATTTGCAAACACTCCCAAAATGTATTAGACTATATGGAGGTCTAAATATTTCAAGGATAAAATTTTTGCTCATAATCCCCAAAACCATGAAATCAGTGAAAATTTTTCCCCTCAAAATATTTAGGCTATACAGTAATATGTATAACACAGTTGTATATATTGTACAATACATACTAACATGCCTGCCTCACTATATACATACATCATGTTCCTATGTATGGACTTACCATAATTTTACCAAAAGATGCTGAGTGACTGCGAGGACGTTGCAAATCACTAACAAAATCTTAAGAAATACAAAAGCAGAAATGCACATAGATATGAGCACACCAGGTATTGAATAAAACACACAATGCAAGACTAACTATAGGGGCCTAGATTGGTAAGCTTGCTTGTAAAGTGGTTATTTCGTGTAGAGTGGTAATTTTGTGTTATCAGTAATGTGGTGTATTTAAAAGCATGTGGAACCGCCTGCTATAGCACTAGTTCTCACCATAGTCCAATATTTTTTAACTCATAGGATAGCAAGAATAACAAACTACTTTCAATCTGAGTGGTTTTCATGGCTAAATCTAAGTTGTGCATACATGCTAATTGTGTGATCCCCACAATCGATTTTGGCCTTAATGACTACATATAGTCGCTGCATTCAGATGTAGCCCAGGCAAGTGGCCAAATGAGCTACATTGTGAATATTGATAATCCAGGTTGCTCCTTAATCTGAGGTGTGAAAGTGGTAAACACATAGGACATGGTAACTATTTGAAAGCAGACATGGGTCCAAGTACATGAGTACTTATACTTAAGTATACTTAAGTACAGATTTGAAAGTACTTGTACTTAACTTAAATACTTTCTTAATATCTCCAATGTACTTGTACTTATACTCAAGTACTTGTATGTACTTGAGTACTTAAAGTACTTTTAAATACTTGAAAGTACTGCACACATTATACGTAGTTTGTACACAATGGGTGTACAATGAGAACAACAAAATTGTATGAAGCAACTTCTTGCAATTATTTTAGTGCCTTCCTCAACCTTACTATGTATTATGTAGCCATGATTAATGATGTCATAGCATTCCGGCAAACAAAAGCAATGCTGCTATTTATTTTAAGGGTTTAAGAGAGAGAATGGTTGACAAAAACCTGAAAGTACCATGCCCCTAGGCACACTTACATACTACAATACACTGAATACAGTATATATTTTGCTACAGCAAATGTACTTGTACTTTACTTAAGTACTTCCAGCATGTATTTGTACTTTACTTAAGTACTCTCTTGATTGCTGCTGGAGTACTTGTACTTGGAAAATTCAAAAGTACTTGTACTTTACTAAAGTACTTTTAAATGTACTTGGCCCCATGCCTGTTTGAAAGCGAGCATTACAAGAGAGTATGGAAAATATACCTGTCCAGTGATCAGGAACAAAGTCTTCAATCTTAATGAAGACAAACAAAGAAGTCAGCAGTAGTGGTTGACTATGCTTGTCTCTTAAGGTAACAAAACGATATCCAGATCTTATCATTGATAATGGTAGTATTCTCTGGCCAATAAGATCACCCTTGTCATCTGTTACTGAAAACCGTAACAAGCACATTTCTGGTAGAATGACCTATATAAAACGTGATAATTATTGTGAAAGGTTTACTAATGAGAAGCGTGCATGGCTACCTTTTTAAACACAAAAGTCTCATCATGATTGTTCCATTCAGGATGAGGACCAACTTGATAATGCGTCTTCATCTCTCCCTTACGAACAGTGTCCACTGGTAACCCAAACATCTCAATGTCCACCATGTTAAGTCGTTCAGACAAGAATAATCCTGATAGTATCTGAATTAATGAAACTGCAGTTAATAATAGAGTATATAACGGGGAGGGAGAGTGTCAAACTGCACTAGAGGATGTGAAAAATGAGCCTGCAAAGTAACCCGCATACCTTCATTTTCTCTCGTAAACCTGACTGTTGTTGATTGCCCATGCAGATTTAATGTTACTAGTTCAAAGAAAGAGGTCCATATGAAACTCCATCTAGAGATGTTAGTTTTGCTACCAAAACTGTCAAGGCAGGGGATGGCAACTGTGATGAAATCTCGAATGAAAACAGTGTACTCGAGAACGAGAAAAGTAAGGCTTATTAAGCAGTTGGTACAAAGAGAAAGACATAGGCAGCTAACCTGGAAAGCACAATCACCAAGAACATTGCTGCTGCCTTAGACAAATCCAGTTCCAGTTCTCATGTGCCGCTGGAAGTCATGAATATCAGCCTCACATGTGATGTTCCTTTTGCAGTTTTTTTCAGGTGTGTACGCATGCTGCACTGCACTTATAGTTAGTCACCAATCAACACAAATCACCAAGTTGTTTGAACAATGCCATAGGACTTTACAGTCTCATTTTTCACAGTGAATAGCACAGTTCGACACTCTCCCTCCCTTATTATGTACTCTTTATAATAGCTATTATGATGAAATTGCACTTTAGTAACCACCTTTAAACTGCTATTTGCAGTAGCTAGCTCTGTACACATGTAGATTAAAAACTGCATTGACAAAACCTCATTAGTAAGGCCACCTCACTATAAGACTCAAAACTGTGGACCCCATTGAACTTCCACTCACAAGTTTATATGATAATATGTGCATGTGTTGAAACTTCTTACACTTCACAATAACAGTATGTATCTACTGTACACACCTTTATGGTAATCTTACTGGGTACAATGTCCCCAAAACGTTGATCAAACATGTTGAATGGTATCACTTTAGCATGCCGCAGTACTGATGGCTTTAATATATAGCTGTAACCAACAAAAAAAGGTATCCAACTATAGGTGAAGCTAACTTATATATGTAAAAACTTACCCACACTTTAAATTCTGCTCAAACTTTGCAAAATTGAGCTGCATGGGTAGGTCTAAATATGTACATCCGCATGTAGTAATAATTAACAAGTTGAGGAATATATATACATACATGTACCACACTGTCCATTATTATGACATACATCCAAGTATGCTTGTGTACCACGTATATAGAATATTTTCAAGCAGAATGTACAAGTTTATGTTCCTTGGGTTCACTTCATGCACCTATTATGCCAGTGTTTTGTTTATTGCTTTTACTGATTGCAGATTAACCACAATCCTTATCGAAAGTACTTTCACCCTATACTCTGATTGTGCAATACTGCGGTACACCAGTGTAAGCTGATCAAGAATGATTTATGTAGTTTGCTGAACTGAGCTTTGTCTCATTCAAGTAAGTCAATTGAAAATAAAATTTGTATTAACAATTACCTGGTGTCTGATAGTTTAATGCTACAATCTGACAACCAGCACTCCAGTACCACTGAAATGATAACAGTATGTGAACAATGAAATTAAATTATTTATACTAACATCTGGTAGATAGTTGGATGAATTGAACCTCCTCCCAGCTGGGTAAATACGAGTAAACTGACGAGCGTTATATCTTAGTGATATGTTAAGGACAGTTCATAGCTGATCAAAAGCTAATATTTACTATAGAAGCAAATGACTGGTTTACTTAAATTGATTTTTAAATGATGAGTTTGTACATCAATGCATGTCTGCCAGTGCTGGCTGTACACTTGTCAATTTAATCTAACGTGAACAAATAGTAAACACAAACAATGAAGGCTATTGTACACATGTATTTAAGAGATAGTACACAATTTTTACAATGTATTATCTATTATCCATTGATATACCTAGGGGACTAGAGCACAATATCAACTTGTTCCACTTTGCGAAATGGATGTAAACAGCTAAGTGAGAATCCGTCTGTCTTTAAATGCTATCCCACTAGAGGCTTGTTAGAGGACTAAACCCTGTTAATATATCTTGAAACTAAAACTGTGTGAATTGCATGCAACAATACAGAGAGAACAATTACAGTATGTAAGGATACTTTGCAAGCTCTGCAGGTTTAGCTGAAAGAACTTGCAGAGCTTTATCTTCATCCATGGATGATACATAATTCCAGTGATTTCGGTCTAAATACAGTTACAAAGTTAATAACAACAATGACAACACATGCAATCACATGATAGACGTATACAATGGCATGTCCTGCAATGGTGACCTAAGTTGGCCAGTCAACTCTGCATAGTGGTCATGTGACTATGGCCCAGGCTGATTCCTAATTAGCTTTTTGCACAGAAATAGCTTGCATTAAGCAGCCACTTACTATACATACACATCTTTACATACTACATCTTGTAGTTTGATACTCACTTTCAGCAGCTTCAAAGCCTTCAAATTTAGCAGCAGTACAATAGTTCAACATCTCAACTAGTGGTCCACCAACCAATGCCATACCTTCACTAACATGACGCTATGAAGAACAAAGTGCACACAATACACAAACACTTCTGACTGAACAGTACTTGTAACAAACACAAATACTGGGAAAAGAAAAAAAGTAAAATGGAATTTGATAGCAGCTAATAATATATTATAGATTTGTATTAGACGAAAGATTTGGCAGATTTTAGTTTGGTGAAGCTCACTCACCAGATTTGCCAAACTTTCCTGCAGTACGGTAGAGTACATATGTACAAGCTAAAACACTAACCATCTGGTAAGCTCTTATTGCTTCTTCAGAACAGTCAGGGCCCAAGGTAACTTCTTCAGTATCATGTTCCTAATTTGTGACAATACACATACTTAAAACATATTACTGCATATAATACATGTATACCACTGTGACACCTCAGATCAAAGAAAACCGCAGGATTGCATTTCCTGTGGTCAGGACTATGTTTTGATTCTATATTAACCTGCTTAAAGTTTTACATTATGGGTTTGAGTTTCACTGTAATTACGTGTTCAAGTAATTTGTGTTGCTCAGCCCAGAGGTCAGTAATTTTATACTCTTAAATACTTAACTAAATATATTGACTTACTGTTGGGGCTCATAACAGGTTGTAAATTAGAGGAGGTACGACACACTCATATGTGAGCTCATAGGATTCATATAGAACAATTATTAAGAGAGTTACATTGAAAACTAAGTGCCAATCAAAAGCTTTTCTTATGCATAATTTAATGGTGTGATGAAACCCCACTGGTTTGATATTATTAGTATACGTACAAGGCAATTGGAGACATCATAATGTGATGAAGAGCTTACTGCACAATACACAAGGCAAATGGCAACAAAGGAAACACTGGAAATTGTATTCAAGGTCTCCATAATCACATTAAGCCAGATTAGAAGTCAAAATATTATGCAATTCTTTTTGATGGGACTGAACATGTGTAGTACCTCCTCTAGCTAGAAATACCTAGTACCACTAATTCCAGCAAAGCCCACAATCAAACAATTATGAAATGGATGCAAAACAGTGACCCTCTAACCGTCACAACTGCCATATATAGTGGATTGATCAAACAACTGTTTTTGTCTCGTATTGAAAGAAGACTAGTTTGTCAGTTGTTTGAGTTGTCAATTGTGTCTATCATTACGAAGAAGAAGATAATCGGTAACACTGAAAACAGCTACAAGATACTTTCAAGACACGGCATGGTTCCCATGCTGTTTCTTTTCTATACGTACATGCGCTGGGCATGACAGTGGAAAACTATGTGCCTCATGTTAATCACTTGGTGAGTTAACACCATACAATGGTATTAGAAGTAGTAATATATAATCTTAGCTGGTTTGGTAAAGATAGAATCACATTTGCAGCTGATTTATCATTTTGGTAATTTTATTGTTTAACAATGATTAACGCTATGTAAGCAAAAACACCTCAATTGAGTTCCTTAGTTCATAGGGAGTACTTTGATATATAGTCAAAGTGAATATCTGTATAAGTTGGCTAATTTCAGTCCAGCCGGAAAACCTGACAGTTAGATGGTTAAAACCCTTTAAGGACCAAGAATTTTGTGCATAGTCTACTCTGAAAGCCCACACGTTTTATGATTATTGCGCATTTAGTGTTTAAAAAAATATAATAAGTTTATAGCATTGACAAAGTCCCTACAAGTGCTCAATTGTATAACAAATTATACTAAAAGACTCGCCTGACAATAATAAACAACATTATCTAACTTACCAAAGTGTAGAACCAATGTCTTAAAAGCACTAAGGTGAGTTTCAAACACCTACACGCGATCAATTTCTTCGTGACACAATCAATAAAAACAGTCCACCATTTTAGTTTTTTAAAACCGCATCACGTGATCTTGTATATCAAATTATTCGCCTCTAAATAGTGAGCACTCTGAGCTTTATTTGAAGTTAATACGATGAACACAGCCAAAGTTATGGAGCGATTTCTACAAGGTTAGTTTTATTGTTGTGTAAATATTTAATGTTTGTACTTTGTTAGGAATTTTACACAGGCTTAGTTTTGTGTGATAAGTTGGCCTTATATATCAAAAGAATCGCCTATGAATGGCGAATACAATGGCCCCTGTTTCGATCTAATAGCTTCATTTGTTGCGGAGTTATAGCTCTTTGTTTACTGCCAATAATCTTGGACGTAATATTACGGCGCTGGTCTTTCGAGCAATACCTACTTTGGACGTAATATTACGGCAGCAGTCCTTAAAGGGTTAATAATCAGACAATTACAAAATACCTGTAGTGTTACAACTGAAGAAACATGACTTTTACTATCTTCTCTTGAACAGCTTAAACTTCGTACAGCATTCTTTCTCACATGAGGTCTAAAAAATGAAGAACTACACTGAGGAAAATATATGGTATGCATGTATGTACGTATGTACACATTAAATAAATATATATATATGCTACGTATGTGATGATGTCAATATTAATTAATTAACCCTTTAAGGACCAAAGAATTGTGTGCATAGTCTACCTTGAAAACTCACACGTTTAATGACTATTACGCATTGTGTCTTTTAGAAAAATATGATAAGTTTATATATAGTGTTGACAAACCCCCTAAAAGTGCTCAATGCTATAAAATTTATACTAAAATACTTGCCTGACAATAATAAACATCATTATTTAACTTAGGGGTCATCCATTGAGTACGCTAGGGGGAAGGGGGTTAAATCACATGTACGCTTATAAAATGATGAATAATCATCATGTATATACTGTACATAGTATCAACATTTATACAGTATGCTTTGTGAAGGAGGGAGGGGTTAGAAAAAAGAGTACTCTTTGTACGCTTGCATAAAGACTGAAAATTATGGATGGTCCCTTACCAAGGTGTAGAACCAATTTATAAGGTGAGTTTCAAACACCTGCATGCGATCGATTTTTTTGTGACACAATCAATAAAAATGATCCGCCATTTTGTTTAATAAACAGCAACGCGTGATCTTGTATATCAAATTGTTCGCCTCTAATTGGTGAGCACTCTGAGTTTTATTTGAAGTAAATAGAATCTAATCAAAAACAGCTTGGTTGTTTTTGATTAGATATCACTTCTTTTTGTATTTGTATATCCCAAAGCTGACCATAGACCGGCTTTGGGGCTTTTTTAACCTATCCTTTTTCTTTACGACAGGAAGAATAAAAAGACAAAGCAGATTTTTAATACTTCAACTGTTTTTGATTTGTACTAGTAATAGCATGGGTAGCAGTGAAATTTGGGATAAATATCACGAGTGTTGTATTGAAATTTACCATTTCCAATATAACAAGAGTGGTATTTATCCCAAATTTTACTGCTACCCATGCTATTCCCAGTTAATACCATACTCACTGCATATGCGCATGCTGTGCATTAGCTTTGCTATGTACGCAATTTGTCACTATGTACTAAACACGCGTCGACACTAATTGGCGCTACATTGTTAACATAAATTCTAGCCAATGAAATTGCAATTACAACTTTTTCACTGCTGTCAGTGAAATACGGGATAATTTCACTGCTACTATTGAGAGGATAAATTTCACTGATACTATTGAGACTTTTGTACGGGCAGTGAAACAGGTATGGTATTATATCAGTAATTATACAAATTATATACATATATTTATTACATGTCTATTATTCCCTACTGGACAACTTGTTCACAGCTGATCTCTCTACTAAGGGACTTGAAATGTAGCTGAACTCTCTACAGGGTGATTTGCTTGTAGCTGAACTCTACACAGGATTCTCTCTACAGGGTGAATTGTTTCTAGCTGATCTCTTTACAGGGTGATTTGTTTGTAGCTGAACTCTCTACAGGGTGATTTGTTTGTAGCTGAACTCTCTACTGGATGGTTTCTTTGTAGCTGGTCTCTACAAAATGACTTGTTTCTATAGTATGTTCACATTGAGCTGAACCCTCAAAAACATTTAATAACTCATGGATGAAATTACACACGATCTTGAAATTTGGCTCATTTGTAGTACGGCTTGGCCCGCTAAAAATATTTCAAAATCTTGTTGTTCAAATGTTAGACATAATATTTACGGTCAATCAAAATTTTCACAATACAGTTCCTATGTGGAAGCCATATAAGTACAGCGCCCAATACAGCCCTTTCCCAAACTTGTAATGGAGCCAAACCGTACATGTCTGTTGTTGATACCTTTGCTGTTACCAATAATCATCTGGTTGGCTGAAATGTTAACTCTGTTGAGAAAAAATCCACTTTTAATTTTTAGCCGTTTTTCAGGATTCAGCTCAACGTGAACATACTATAGCTGATCTCTCTACAAGGTGACTTCTCCTACTACAGGGTGACTTGTATCTATAACTGAACTATTTACAGGATGATCTGTTTGTAGCTGAAATCTCTACAGGGTGATTTGTTTGTAGCTGAATTCTCTACAGGATGACTTGTTTTGAAAAAATTCCCTATATTGTGTCTAGTTTCTAGCTGATCTCTCTACAGGGTGATTTGTTTGTAGCTGATCTCTCTACACGGTGATTTGTTTCTAGCTTATCTCTCTACAGGATGGTTTCTTTGTCAATCAACTCTCTACAAGGTGGCTTATTTCTAGCTGATCTCTCTACAGGTTGATTTGTTTGTAGCTGAACTCTCTACAGGGTGATTTGTTTGCAGCTGAATTCTCTACAGGATGGTTTCTTTGTCACTGAACTCTCTACAAGGTGACTTGTTTCTAGCTGATCTCTCTACAAGGTGACTTTCTCTAGCTGATCTCTCTACAGGGTGACTTGTATCTAGCTGAACTATCTACAGGATAATCTGTTTGTAGCTGAAATCTCTACAGGGTGACTTGTTCTAGCTGATCTCTCTATAGGGTAACTTGTTTCTAGCTGAACTCTCTACAGAGTGGGTTCTTTGTAGCTGAACTCTCTACAAGGTGCATGACTTCTTCTAGCTGATCTCTCTATAGGGTGACCTGATTTCTCTGTAGGGTGACTTTTGTCTAGCTGAACTCTATACAGCTGACAGGGTAATCTGTTCATAGCTGAACTCTCTACAGGGTGATTTGTTTGTAGCTGAAATCTCTTGTTTCAATTTGATCTCACTGTAGGGTAACTTGTTTGTAGCTGAACTCTCTACAGGATGGTTTCTTTGTAGCTGAACTCTCTACAGTGATTTTTTTGTAGCTGAACTCTATATAGGATGATTTGTTTGTACCTGAACTTTCTACAGGGCAATTTGTTTATAGTGGAATGCTCTGCAGGGTGATTTGTTTGTAGTTGATCTCTCTACAGGGTTTCTTTGCAGCTGAGATCTCTACGGGGTGACTTCTTCTAGCTGAGATCTCTCTTGTTTGTATCTGATCTCTCTACAGAATAACTTGTTTGTATAGCTGAACTCTTTACAGGGTGGTTTTTTGATTGCTGAACTCTCTACACGGTGACTTGTTTGTAGCAAACTTCTCCACAGAGTGACTTGTTTGTAGCTGAATTCTCTTCAGAGCGACTAACTTGTAGCTGAACATTGTATAAAATAAAGCGACTTATCTGTATCTGAACTCTCTACAGGGTTACTTGTTTGCAGCTGATCTCTATGGGGTAACTTGTTTGCATAGATGAATTCTCTACAGGGTAGTTTCTTTGTAGATGAACTCTCTCCACAATGACTTGTTTGTAGCTGAATTCTCTAGAGAGTATAGCCGAACTCTCTACAGGGGCATGACGTGTTTATAGCTGAACTCTCTTCAGTGTGACTTGTAATGTTCTGAATCACTACAGCGATATATTTGTAGCTAAACTCTCTATAGGGTGACTTGCTTCTTGCTAAACTGTTTATAACATTAACTGTTTGCAGCTGAACTCCCTACAGAATAACTTGTAATGTAATAGAATTCTACAATGGAATAAATAAATTAGCTGAATGCTCTATTAGCGTGATTGTTCTATTAGAGTATCTCGATCTTGTATTTGCTACATGGAGTTGGCTTTCGAATCATAACTCAGTGGTTTGTAATCCAATTCTTCTGTACTACTGCAAGTACTTTTTATGAAGATTATTCCAGAATCCAGCTATACACCGATTTTCAACCTCATTGCTCTAAGCGGTTTGCCTAGTAGGCGTGAAAACTAATGCTTTTTTATTCATAAAAATCGATCGCGTAATGGTGACACAGGTTGGGTTTTGTGTCATATCTCCATGGTCTTTATTTCGATTCTTTTCAAACCACCAAAAGACACTCCTACGATGGTTACTCCATCTACATAGCAATTTTCAACTCATTCCATGAAGCGGTTTACCCTGTAGGCATGACAACAAATCGATCTTGTTTTACGCGAATAATCAATCATAAATCCTGAACCATTCATCGGATTTGCACCAAATTTGATAGTAGGATTCGCCTTTGGACTCCCGTTGTGTGTGCCAAATTTTAAGGCAATCGAAGTACGCATTTGTGTTTTATAGCAATTTTTGCAAGTGTGCGAAAACACGAAGAAAAAAAATGAAGAAAAAAAATCGAAACATTGGCAGCTTGTATCTTGGAAATGGCTGGAGCAATTTCCTTCAAATTTGGAATGTAGACTCCCCTGGCTGGCGGGCAACTCTGTAGCAAATTTGGTTCCAATCGGATAAGGGAGCACCGAGATACAAAGGTGTGAAAATGACGTTTTCTTACTTCCTGTCAATATACCCACGGTGTGGCACGCTGGCTTCTTGGGCCGCACGACACACTATCATGTGTCTTGATGAACACAGCCAAAGTTATGGAGCGATTTCTACAAGGTTAGTTCTATTGTTGTGTAAATATAAAATGTTTATACTTTTATTGTTAGGAATTTTACACTAGCTTAGTTTTGCATGATGAGTGGGCTTTATATATCAAAAGAATCGCCTATGAATGGCAAATAAAATGGTCCTTGTTTCGACCTGATAGCTTCATTTGTTGCAGAGTTATAGCTCCTTTTTTACTGCCAATACTCTTGGACATAATATTACGGATGTGGGGGCTTTCAAGCAATGCTTGGTTAAGACGTAATATTACGGCAGCAGTCCTTAAAGGGTTAATTAATAGGAGAAACACACACACATAAGATGCAGGGAGGGGGGGTTTACCAAAGGTAATCAAAAATCTATTATAAAAATTGGACCATTTTATAGGCATGTGCACACAACATTTTAATGCCAACTTTCTACTCAAAGGTAGCTAAAACAGCGTTAAATAAAGAAGACTACATATGTACATTCAAAGAAGAGCTAGGTAAAGTCTTTAATGTTTCATTGTATGATTTGGTACAGTATCCACATTCAAAACAGGCATTGTGTGGTGGGGGTACATACGTATACAGTTGTAATACAGTTGTACACAGTTAACAATATTAGAGGTATGGGATTCTGATACCAACAAAGCTTTTTCTTTAAAAGTTATTTATGAAGTACTGTGATTGATGTAAATTTTGAATACTCCAGTGCATGATTATTGCAGTCATTGAATGCTGTAACAGAAATTTTATAATGAAAATGCTACCATTTACCTTTTAATTAGCACACATTTCACTTATAATTGAACATGTATTTCAAAAATCCATTAACCCAGTAATTCCCCACCCCCTGGTAATAAACGTACTGTCGCTGCAGTATGTGATCAGGCACTATCCATTCCTCCTCCTCATGGAGCAAAGCATCTGTGGTATAACAGATGTCAATAATATTACAGCTACTATAATTAATGTGTTTACACTATGTACCATTTTCATCGATAGAAGACAATGAAATCTTCATAGACTTTTCCCTCTTTTCAGTGATTCCCAAGGAAGAATTGTTATTATTGTTAAGCATTGTCTCCATAATATTAGTATCTAAAATCAATTAAGGCAAATAAATTAATAAAAAACAAGTTGATCTTGAGCTCCATCTAAAAACCAGGCGCCCAAGCAGTTTATACTATGCATATATAAATATTCAATTAATGTATTTCTTATTTTAAAAATGTTATTCAATTAAAGTATTTCTTATTTTAAAAATGTTATTAAAGTATTAATTTCTAATATTGTTTATGCATATGGTATTATATCATTTCATGTATTTTGTAACTATTATATATACCACTTTAGTGTGGGTGTGCAAAGGTGCGGCTCAGGATTTAACTCACATATTCACCGGGCAATATCTAGATATTACCCAGGCAATATTACGGGAATGTGGTTTGCTCATGGCTTTAATGCCCAACCAGTTCAAAGATATGAAACGCTTTGACTTGTTTTATTGAGCAACACAGAGCATTTTATTGTGGGTTTTCAGTTTACACAATAGGCAAGGCTCAGTGTATTTGCTAAGTTTAGATGATTTGACAGTAACTAAACTATATTCTAAGACAAGTGATCTGTAAAACGATTGCTTGGGCGATGCATGGATGCATATTTTTACCCACTGCACTGGGGGTGTGTCAACAATTAAGCAGACCACAAAACAAGAAGAATATGACAATTAGGTGAGTAACTTGTGGTCCTAAGTACTTAACTATCTTACTTACTGCCACAAAAGCGATGGTTTAATGTATCAAAAACTATACACCCAAAAAATCAATCCCGTAATCAAAAGTTCCTGGCATGTGTTGAAACATAGTGATGTAGGAATGACGTTCTGAGAGTTATTTTCCTACACAATTGAACCTACAATCGATCATCATATGCTAGCATATAAAAGAAATGGGGTGAGTGATCTGTAGTTCTTTCACCTATATATCAGGTGAGTGTGCCCTGAGTGTATATCACTTTTACCACGGCCATGTTGGTATTTTGCTAATATATATACCCTTACCCCATATCAGCAAAATCCCTCACAGCCGTGGTATAACTAATACGCAATTACCACTGTTTCACTGCTAAGAAAGTATAATGCACCTATCAATGTCAAACCCACACTACTGGACAATTCGGCCTTGAAAATCCAATGAAATTTTCAAAGAAACCTATGAAAAGCCAAAATTTCATTGGTGTACCTATGAATTTTTATTTTCATAGCATTTTCATTGGACAAATCAATGAATATCCAATTAAAATAACCAATGAAAATTCTATGAAAAATAATTTTATGGAGTATTCATTGGTAAGGTTTCAATGGATTTTCATAGGTTTAGTATGTGAAAATGTAATGAAAACTCTTGACCACCCATTGAAATTTTGACTTTTAGAGGATTTTCAACATTTTAAGAGGGTTTTCAAAATTGTTGTCATTGGGTTTTCATGAGAACTCTTCCAGTAGTGTCACCCATGCATATGTAGATGGGGATTTATCCGTCTTTTGCTGAAATTTGGTGCCCCACATGTGAAGATTTGGTCTTGTACAGTTTTTTCATGGAATTTTGAATAATAGTAAAATCTGTTGTGTTTTGAACTATTGTGGCATACTGTGGCAATTGCACAAGCTATTCTAAATTTGCATGAATGCTATACAAAGTCCCCACATTCCCCCAGGGTGGTGGGTACATCTAATGTGGAATACTTTGCTCAAGGGGTGAGTCTTTCATACCATCAATTGTACAAATCCCCACCTATGCTCAGGATTGTATTGACCTCTATCAACCACAAACAATCATCAAAATTATCTTTCTAACTGTTTTGTAGTTCGTCTATGGTGTTTTATTACTAAAATAGCCTTGGATATGCTCAATTAGTGCATGTACGAAAAGGGCCATGCTCCACTTTTGACTTGAAGGGATGCACAATTTCTAGTAGCCTACATGGCCCACAGTATCATTTTTCAGGCATTACAACATCCACACAGTCTATTAGGAACATATTCACAAAGTATCGTATAGCAGGTTTCTTTCAAGGGGAAAACTTTTGCAATTGTCACAGATTGGTAGCTACCCACAAAATTGCAGATAGATCAAAGTTTTGAGTATTATCGCAAAAAGATTCAAAAATTTCCTTCCGAAAGTTTGAATGATGAAAATCCACCAAACAAATTGTTATCAAACAATAAAGTCTAAACTTGGGAAAAGCCAGCCTGAACAAACAACGGAATCCCAACTAACTATTTACAAACGTATATTACACTCCAAAGAACCATTCATACAGTTTACTTACAGTGCGATCCATTCCATAGCTGCCACTTTTTTTTTGTTGGGCATGCATATCTGCACTCACGTCCACCATGCCACGTCTGGCCGACTGTACCTGTCTCCATCAACATACCACACTTTCTTTGTTATCAAATGGTAGTTTTCAACTCAAAGAAGGATTTAACTTGTTTATTATAAAATGTTACTCTTTGTGCTATTACATAACAAACGTGCACTAGTCTGGGAAGGATCCAGTTATCCCAGAAATGGGATTTCTATGGACAGGGCGTGTCCACTTCAGTGCACATCCAGCTAAGAAACGTAATTTACAAGTTATAGCAAGGCTATATGTTTATCCTTTGAGTGAGTTATAATGCCATGCCATCATATGGCAGTTGTGGCCGTTAATGGGTTAATACATGGTCTGTACAGCACTCACACTGGCTGTTTTTAACAACAGCTTTTTTGGCACACAAGTGTAGGTGTGGAAAGATATAGAAACACACACATTTCTCAGAAAACAATTTCAGAAAACCAAGCCCGCATCCAGTGCCCCACAACCGGCTGTTGGTGTACCTGGTTAAATAATAAACAAAGTGTCTGGTTTTACATCTACTGGTTTAGTATAGATGCAGACTTAACCAGTTTATTACCTTTATCATCACTACTATCATCACCATTGATGTGAGGGGTACAGTTGATATCTTCTTCTTCAGATGATGATGATGATAATGATGATAACGATGTATTGCCATTTCGTGTGGTCAATAGTGCAGTATCACTGTTGCTATAGTGGGTGGAAATGAGCACAGTTACAAGCTATGCTACGATAGAGTATTACATATCAGTACAACAAAAAATCACACTACATACATGTATGTACCATCTTTTCTGAATACTCGCACGTTTCTGCTCAGGTGTGGAAGAATTAGCTGTTTCTTCTGATGGTGAAGTTGCTTCCGCCCTATAAATATAGTATCTGTACAGCGACCTTACATATTGTTGTAAAGTTGTTAAAGTGAATTGAGCAAATTACATATTATATATGTAATAACAATCATAACACAACAACACAAAGCTCCATTACCAACTCACCCTTTTAGTTTCTTTAGTTTGATTTTGTCCTTCAACAAAATTTTTCCTTTCAACAGTTCAGGTGATGGTAGTGGGACTCCTGGTTCTAACTGTGTAGTGTAAGTATATATGTAACTACTAAAGTATAAGGTGTATGTTCTATTGGAACAGTACTTCTACCATTGATAGTGAAACAATATATACTTTGTAGTCATGTATATGTAAATACACACATCACAAACTAACAGGGTATCCTTCGAGTGGTTCTTTCAACAAACGATCACCAAAAGTAAGACAATATAACACTGCCATACGTTGTAAAAGATGTGGCCTGAAACATTCACATGATAAAACAATAATTATCAATACACTTACTTATCAACATGGTTCTCTATGGACAAGATCAAAGGATAATCAGTAGTGACAAATGCAAAGTCATTGATAGCTCGAAGCACTTTCTGTATAGAACACATGCAATAAATATGTGTGTGTGTGTGTGTGTGTACACCAGGGGTGGATACAGGGGGGGGGGGGGGGGGGCTCCAAAAATTTTTGGTATACCAAGATTGAGATACTCTAATAGAGCAGTCACTCTAACAAAGCAGTCACAGTATTAGAGCAGTGTGTAGCGAGCTATGTAACGATATTTATGTACTTTATCAGTAGTTGGTGAGGTAGGTAGCTATTATTAGCTGGCTGTGACCTTTTCTTTTCGGTCTCACCTTACCAAACCAGACAATGTAGTGCCTCAGTCCATTTTGACTCCCCCTTTCCATAAGTCTGGATCCGCCCCCAGTGTACACATGTGTAATTTAATACAAATTACCCACCTCAAAGGACACAGTAGTACAGACCCATACTCCACTCATAAATCCATGTGTTACAATGATATCATCATTTTGGACCCAGCAGTCTAACTCTACACAACGACATCCTTGTAAGAGACACTGGCGATAAATCTCAACTGATGACTGGCCACTGATTTGAGTACCTTTGTAGTACAAAACAAACAGGTACATGTACACAAGGATCTAAAATAATGCCTACCGCAGCAATATGTGTTGTGTGAAGAATTGATATAATAGTGTGATAGTGGTTGACTCATGTCCATCACTAAACCCAACTGAACTATATCCACCAGGTTGGATTCCTCACTAGCCAGGAAACGCCACATACCCACTGGACTGAGTTTACCTGTGGATAAGAACACAAAAATATTAAAACAGTTATAATCTTATTGGGAGCAAGCCCCACATAGACAGCAATTACAGAAAAGCTAACAATGTGTATGAATGAGTGTGTATCCATCAGTGTCACGGTTATAAAAAAATATAATACAATGGATATGCCTTCAAGTGTGCAAATAGTACATGTGACAGATGGATGAAGACACGATGAGTCAAAGAGAGCATCAGCTACACAGAACAGAAGACAACAGAAGAAAGTGCTCCTCACCTGTCTGAATACCTGAACAAAGAAAGATATGAAGAGAAGTCAATTTGAGCAAGGAATGGATTAGAAGTGGGGGTCAAATTAGAGCTATGCATATCTGTCGAAACCAGCAAACAAAGGGACATCAGAATTGGGGCTATGCGCACCCACAGAAGAGAGCGCTTGGCCAATGAAACTGTAGGCTGTAGAAAATGAAATGTATATACAACACTGTACATTGTAATCTATTTTGTATAATCTCTATAGCTACTCAGGCTCGCCCCATGATGCTGTCAGCATCTAAGATCAAAATCAATAGACGGAAGTGTACATCATGCACATACTGTACTATTCCAGATACAAAGGATTACCTAATTCTTTTCCATTTGGTTCTAGTGTATGAATTATTGAAGTAGCTTTGCTCTTCAGGTGATATTCCTTGATCACCTCATTATCCCGAGGATCACGTTGTACCTGTAGCGAGATACTATAAACAGACTGTACCCACATACAGCGTAATAGACCATGCATTCATATCATGTATCAAAAGAAGTAATATATGTATGTACGCTAATATCTACATACTGTATATTTACTACATAATGGCCATAACTATACACAGTATTAAATATTAAACCTTATTAAGAAAGGTGAGTAGTTTTTGATCATCCATGTTTGGGATCTTGCAGCTAAAATGTAAAAAAAATGTACATAGTGTATTTTACACATGATTATGTATTTATCCTGTCATTATGGAGCAAAATGACAGCCAAAAACATATTACATATAATAAATTTAAAAATGATTTCAAAATAATAATACATGTCAGTATACATAGAATGCCTCAAGCAATTTAAACCAAACCCAAATAATACTGTATCTAGAGCCTAGTAATCACAGGACTACTTAAAAACTGTCGTTGTTTAATCGCCCTTCATTTCTATTATTTATTTTAACTTCTCCACTTAAAATTTTCTTGCTATGCATACAAATCACATTTCTACCTTAATACAGCACATCAATTATTGTACAGTAAATACACAGAAGATTTCTTAATTACAACAATGTACTAACCCTTGTTCAAGGAAAACAGTTTGTACATGATCAGTACAATGAGCAACTCTACTGACTATATCTTCAACAATCTCATTAGTGAGTTTATCCACCTCAATATAACTGTCATCCTACAAGTATTAGTAGTATAATAGATGTATGCACATCAGACTATACTAATACTTGTAATATTCCGTGTACATAGTGCTAAATGTGTGACTGAAATGAATTTTTTAAGTTATAATACTCATCAAGAGAGGAAAATTAGGTATTTTAAAGTTGATTAGGAATCATAGAAAAAAGTAGGGAAACAAGGAAGGTCTCTTACATGTTCAGATATAAGTACTAGTGGACATTTAATCTCTAATTCAGTCACGGCAAGAGTCCATAATAAGATTATGGACTCTTGGTCACGGGTATATATAGACTGAATTAGGGATTACATGTTCACTAGTATATCTGCAGGTGTAGGAGACCTCCCTTATTTCCATTACATAGCACTACAAATGAAGAGTAGTAGAAGAAGCGCCTCTACAATCAAACCAGTCACCATGAAAAATACGGATGATTCACACACCCCAACTATCAATTACTGACTCAATGTCAAGTGGCCATTATGCTTCACTTTCACCTATTTTCAGCCCGTTACACAGCAATACAAATGAAAAACAGTATTAGAAGCGCCTTTGCAATCACCACAGAAAATACAGATGATTCCCATTTACAAGTGCAGAAAAGCCATGCATCGCTCTACCATGAAATCAACACCTTCGCCCTGTCAACAATAAGAAATGGGACACAAAGGAGGACAAATGTAAGTCCATGATGTGTGCGCATTCACTGCATTGTATGTACTGCGGTATGCCAAAACGCACGTCTCGGGATGAAGCGATGTTGAATAGTAAAATAAATCTAGCCCATATAGCCTTAGCCATTATCAAGTTACGCTTGCCTGAAGGCATCGGGCAGGCAGGTAGTTAGTCAGTAGGAAAATTCCATTGAATAGAAATTTTCATAACAATCTATTGGAAGCATTTAGGAATACTTTTGGGCTTGGTTACACATACCTAACCAATACTGCCAAGGCACCAGAATGGTACTGTGAAACTGGTTTTTGGGTGATATTTTTGGCCAGAAAACCCAAACCTCCATGATACCTAATATACAATATTACCATACTGTATAATATGTATAGTAACTGAAATTTTGACAAATTTCTAATTTCCTATCAAACCAGGTCTTTCACAAGGCTAGTCCAATACTTGTAGCTCAGATACCATATGGTGGTTTTTGCCCAATAGCGTAAAGCTGGAAAGTTTGGAGGGGGCAAACTTGCCACAATAGGATTTTGGTAAGAAAAGGTTTGGCAAATTTGTTAGTATAGCTAATATGGATTTATCGTGGACAAACGATTTGGCAGATTTTGGTATGGTGTAACACCACTCACTTGCCAACTATACAGTACATGATTTGGAATGGTTTTTTTTTAAATTGTGGTCAGATACTGTATGTATGCAAACATTATTGTTTGCACAGAACTTACCCCAGTGTCTAGAATAGGAACTTTGTATATTTCAAGAGAGAACTTAATGGATTCCAATATTGACTCTGATTTTCCTAATAGCACCTTGTCTATCCTACAATGACAAGTAACTTACTGTACACATGCACACGTGCATGCATACACACATGTTTGTGCATAATAAAAGACAACACTTACGTTTTCAATTGTAGGTGCCCATGTTCATTAGCATGTAGTGACAACTTCACCCTCCTATAAGATACACATACATGTTTAGCTACTTATAAGATACATACACAAACTCCAATAGAGTAGTCATGTACAACAATCATTCATACAATGTGCTTTTGTCTTCACAATGTATGGAGTTTGGAAAAATGATCCAAATAAAGTCTCAAGGTAAACAGTTTTAAACAATTCAAGCCATTAAAGATAGCGAGCATGTGTTTTAAATTTACACAAGAGATGCAGTAATTTATTAACTTTAGACCACTTCCAGTACTTGTAGCTACTTGTAGAGTTTCCCACCAAATAAAATAGAAATTCTGAGTAGTTGAACAAATCAAAAAAAAACAACAGGTGGGGGGTGGTGGGATAGGCAAGTTAAAGAATTCAAAATGGAGGTAGACCATGATTGAAGCCCAGACATGAAATTACAGGGCTGTGCTGACTTCGTAGTGGCTGATATGCAGCAAAATTAACAATTGAGCAAAACTGTGTCAGGCCATCCACTGATTCTTGTCAAGCCAGGTCCTTCACAAGGCCAGAAACTGTCATTCAAACTCGCCACATCACCCAGAAGAGATGACTCATAAAACCAGGTTTGAGTAATACTAAGGTTCAATACTAGTAGTATGATAGTGTAGCTATTTGTTAGTGTGATTTTGCCTGATGTGTGATTTTGATCGGTTTTGTAATAGCTGGTAACAATGTTGGAAAATATAATCTGAGTGGGTTTAGACGGAAACCAGTTTCCCTGAATAGGCCATAACTCAGCCAATATATTCAACTTCATAAAGAAAAAAAAACCCATCATAGTTAGCCACTTGTACAGTAGATTTGCTGGAAGGCAAGTAATCGTAGAAAACTTGGTACACATAGCCTCAACCATAAACCAACAATTCTTCCTACTTGCAAATTCCAAGACAGTCATATCTACATTTAACACAGTGGAACCATCTGGCCATACATGTACAGATATCGCCAACTTTCCAGTTCCACTACACAATGCTAATAGAACAGATACTCAAAATGTACCCAAAGTTACAGCTGTTTTATTCTTTTCTGAAAGTTCCAGCAACAAAATTGGTTGCACACATTATGACTTACAAGTATGTGATAATTGCACACATTATGACTTACAAGTATGTGATAATTGCACACATTATGACAGTGTGTGACCAACTTACATCTTTTTCACCATATCAGACATGCTGTTGTTCATACGATAGAGATTGTGAGTTAGTGAATTGACTGCATCCATCCAGTCCTGAATTGTAACAATGTATAGAACAGAACATGTACATATGGACATATAATTGTGTGCCAAAACACAACACTACATATGTTTGTACATGTTTTGAAGGGTATATTTTGTACATACCACTCAAATGCAACATTGCACCCACTTAGTACAATCACAAGTGGAACAATAGGCAAGCAATGCTCACATGTAACACAACACTGAAAGTGACAAGTGATTTTACTTCCTTGAGTGGCCTGATGATATGACAAGTTTACAATAAATTACTCTAGTGATAACTCAAGATTAAATCACTCTAGCAAATGTTTGAATAAAAACATCATTTCAACTGTTTTATGTTTTATTTACAAATCCTATCCAGCATTAATACTTCACCACAAAGCATTTCATTGACCATTACACTGCTTTCATGCTGACATGGGAGAGTGTCATTACAATGAGTGAGCCAGATACAACCAGTCAGAAAAGTATACATCTCATGAGCAGCTAACCCTCAACATACCCTTTACTGATATGCAGTGCACATACACGCTAAAAAATGTTGAGTATGAGCATTCAAATCACTAGCAGTAAGAGGTGAGTAAGTAATGTGATGTTGCATTTATAATGTACTCAGACACTTACACCAGCAATCTCAGTATTCTGAGCTATCAATGTGATAAACTCCAGGTCAGCAATCCCATCCTTCTTGTATACCAGGTGTAACATGGAATCATTCACATCATTATCATCATCATTATTGCTGTGATCTCTCTTGACTACACTCTCCTGAACAATAGTTTCCAGTATACGAAGTTTGCCCTTTATACTGCTATCTCTTCTGCCCATTGTTTCATGTATACTACCATAGTAGGATTGCTGGGGTACAATATGGATTGTATTACGTGGCATGTACATATAGGTGACTGGATCTGCAAGAAACCCCATGTTTGTGCGAATTCCCTTTTATAATATAATATCCTTTATCTAGGAATGGTCAACTTTTAGCAGCTACAACATTACAAAGTGATAACGAGAGAGGAGTTTGATTTGTACAGTGATAATAAGGAAAAATAAACTACAGGTGCTAAATCAGTTTGCAAATGTAGTATTATACAGAATTCCAACCTGCACCATCATGTTATCCATAACAGAGTAAGTAGATTGTGTCTCAAAGATCCTTCCTACGACCATGCAGGGCTAGGCAAAAACTGTGAGAAAATATCAATAACTAGACAGATGTTATCAGCATCGTGGGGTGAGCCTGTGTAGTTGTAATTGTGTTTTTATATGATTTTGTGACTATGGCATTGTTTCTATTATGTAGGTAGTGAAGCAGTGGCAGTCATTACATATGCTGGAACATGTTCATTCAGTAATGAATAACTACATCAATAATATATTACAATTCATTTGAAGTATAGGGCTCTTGACCTTGCTCTGGTAGAAGGTCAGGTGCCTTTCCCTTAATTCGATCTTTAATTTGCAGTCTTTCTTTTGGCTAGCACTTTAACATCTAGTGCTGGGGTGGTGGCAAGGGGTGCTGGGTACCCCGGAAATAATAAAAATAAATAAATAAAAATTTGAGGCATTTATATTCTTTATATATATACCACTGAAGTGTCGAAGACTGTGCAGTTAGTTCACGTGGACATGGTGAATAATCTGGTAGATTTTAATCACTGTTGTCACTAGTACTATCAATGTCATCATCCAGTTGTAAATAGTCTACATTATCACTGTCAAGTTGTGCATTATCTTGGAGTTGCGTGTCGCTGCAATCGAAGATTCCAAAAACATGCGGGCAGCCTCTTAGCTGGTATTCATTCCAAATCTCTATCCATTGTACTGTACAAGTCTTCGAATATACAGAATAATGTACCAGAAAACAATTTCAAGACACGAGGTAGCATGATGAAATTGACGATGACAAATGCAAATAAGTAAGTTCAGTAATTTATGCCGTTATACTGTGTGTAATGAACGATGACTGACAGTACAAATAAAGAAGTTCGGTAATCCATGCCGTTTAACTTTGCCGTGACATTGACGATGACTGACAGTTCTTTGTATATTATCGCGTCCTTGTGTGACACTAAAGAACTTGTAAGGTTTAATTTTTGTATTTAATCGTAAAGTTATTGTGTAATGAACGATGACTCACAGTTTTTTGTATTTGATTGTAACTTGCCATGTAATGGATGATGAGTTGGGGCTCACTCAGGCTCGCCCCCAAGAAGTTACAATTAAATGTTAACGTTATGTTATGTAACTAATGCTCATACGCTAAGGAGGAGGTTGGATGCATTCACGTGAGCTGTGCATTTTCATTGGAAAATCTTCATTTCAAGACAATTTTATTAAAACTATAGTGCATTTGAAAGCTTATGCATTTCTAACTCTAACAGCGTGATAACCCCAGTCAACCCCGCCGATTAAGCTGGTAAAAAAGCCATAGTTTAAAACGCCAATAAAATAAATTATGCAAAATCTGTTCTATTGAGGAGGGTAATACAGCGATCTCAGTGTAACGCAGTGAAGGCTCATTGTCTCATTATAGAAAACGTACGTGACAAGTCTAGTGAAGTTGTATGCATCAAATCACAGTTTATTAATTTCACTTCAAATCTAGAATGCTTTTAGAAAACAAAGTACATTGATTTGAAGCTTATGTGAAGGACGATTTGAATATCTAACGAACTTCAGTGAACCCCATCATTTTTCAGTTTAGTATTGCAACTATTGAGGGTCATGTGAAATACCAAACAAAAGAATGCAATTAAGAGCAATATATTTAAATAGCACGTAAAGTGCGTCCAACCTCCTCTGGCTCATACGTATCATGCATTTTTTTAGGAGCATTGACAAGACACAGATATTCAAACTCTCTTGCTTTGGAGAACACAATGATATCAGTCATTAATACCTTCTTCTATGGCTATGTAGATGCTTAAAAATATAACTAAAAGTTATAAATCTCACACCTTTGCACTCATTGTATTCTACTGTACAATTAAGGCTTGTATTAACATGTGATTCTTGCAGATCCGGTCACTTGCATGTATATATAGATACGTACATACACAAAATAGGTAAATCTCAAATATAACATGGTAGATCAACTCCCCATAACAACACAAGTACATCAATCATAAAAGTTTTAAAAACTGCCATACAACAATGAAGGTGACCATAATTAGACATAGGAAATGCCTTCCCAACTAGCAGATGGCACAATTATTTAAGATGCCATACAACCATGTGAGAATGCCAAGACTTACGGTATGCTTACACTGATTCTATTAGGTAAACCTCACTGCAAATCAAATTACAGTATAGCCTGAGTATTTTAACATATGTACCCACACACTTATACATACACAACATATACCTACACACATATCTACTCACCTCAGCTATTCTTACATCACTGATCAAACACAGATCCCAAAACGTTGTCTCCTGTAACAATAATAATAATAATGATGTTAGTGCATAATATAATAAACTACTACTAAATTAGACTATTTTGAGAAACAATTAAATGACCAAACAACTATGTGGTTTGCTAACCCCTTATATGAAATCTGTTGAATGTTAAAGTAGTATACTCCCAGTATTTAAAATTATGGACAACCACAATGTGAATTTTGCTTACAAGGTAGCAGATCAAATGTCTCTTATTCAGTTTAATACCAATTAAGTGTTATAATTGATTTGAGCATAGTAACTTCCTAGGTGGAGTGGTAATTGAAGTCATGTAGATATTGTGGGAAGAAGCCAGTCAGTTTTGTATATAAATTAAGGGAATATCAAAAGTAAAGTCCCTCTGATTTGTGTTGTACAATTATGGCAATATGACAGAAGTACAATGAGATTATATCTTGCAATGGAATAACATTGCATGTTTAGTAATTGGAGACATTTTTTATACTGACTAAAGGACATAAGGACAGTCACAAAATTCACTCATTTTTCACACACAGTTGCACTAAATAAATTCCAGGTCAAATATTTCAAGAGCAACCAATACATATCTATTAAAGATTAGTACATATAAAGAGACTAAATTAAACTACTACATATCATAGGTGTATCGTAGGTATGAACACAATCATATTATAGACAACTGCTTGTTAATAGCCCATAAAATCTGTCCAACTTCTATCCCATTGAGTAACTAGTGATGTTTAATCCCCACACATTTTCTGTCAAAACGGACATATACAAATACAATATTTATACACACCTTGCTCTTGTCACCACGAGCGTACAAATAAAATCCATCAGGATCAACTTTGAAAATGAGGGGTACTGCAACTATTTGATCACCCTGTAGAGATGGGTAACTATAGTATTTCATCTAACAGACAACAATGTAAGCTCATGCATCAGTCATAATAAGACCACATAAAATTAATTTAGTTTCTCATCCCCCATACTCACCGCCGTTTTTTTTTTTACTGCAACTAGGATTTTTTGTACCACCATTGGTGACTGAGTGCAGCCATCCAGCACCTTTAAAGTTGGTAATCAGCTACAGCAGTCCAAGAAAACTGTATTCTGAGTCATTTTAGCTAGCTAATTCTAGCTAATAAAAATTAAGCCATCTACTTTGTGTATTAGACAAACATGTGGGTTAAATGGCAAAATCAAATGATCTTAATAGCCTACATGAGTTAATGGTGAATTCCTATAACACAAGAGATACAATGATTCCATAGTGGCACAATACATAGGTAGGACTCATAGTCTTTCACAGTTCGTTTTCAGCATGTCATTTGGTTCAGAACTCAATAATAATAATTTTGTAAGCACACTAATGCTTTGCTCAACTTTGTAAAACACCTCTAAAATGATTTACAGTCTCACATCATATACATTATTAAGTTAGTGACAGTGACAACAGTTTGAAGGAGTGCAACAATTTAGAAGCTAGATTAGAAATTATGCTAGTATTGAACATATACAGATATTTGAAATAAAATTTATCACACTGATTGACATGAACCAAATAGAACAGTCACTAATCGCCAGCACAAAAACTATCAGCAGAACCACACAATGGCCTGTTTACACAGCTTTCATTGAATTACAATATGCACCATATATGGAAGGCAGCCACTTGTATGTATCTGGGATCAAATATCATGTGTCAGTTGTATTTACCACATAGTTTAATCTCATTAAAAAAACAACTGAAGAGTATTGTTTTGGTAGAAACATACTACACAGTAGTATAATCGTGTACACAAAAAACAATACAACATGATATTGATTAAACAATACTACATCATGATATTGATTACATTACAGTGGTAGTTTCAAATTCCATGAAGGTGTCACTTCTTAAGTTGTAACTTACAAAGGGACTATGTATTGCTCTAGTTTTACTATATACCTACGTATGTAGTTTCATATACTCCAGTAACCATCATATGGTATAACTTACATGCTGAATAGAATTTCAACTTTGCTACAACTTCTTTGTGTATTACAGTGCTGTGTACTTACTACCATGCCCACAGGGTCCCAGTTGTTGGGGTATAGAGGTTTGTGTAATGTTGGCAACAAAACCATAAAGCAACAACCAGATCCATCTACTTTGAAATGTGTCAAACTACATCACCACAATTTCAATAGGTCATGTTTCTGGTGACTTCCTGTATAGCATAGATTCTGTAATTCTCTGTAAACAGATATGCAATCATGGAAAAATATTTCGTCTTGAAAGACAACAGGTTTGCTAATCGTTCAAGTTATTAAGAAGGAATGGAAGAAGACATTACTGGAGATGCTACTTTCCCAAAACAACATGGTGGCTTTGTACTTTTATGTATGAACGTTGGAGGTGATGATAGAAACTCTAAAGAAACTGGTCTTAGCATGAACGGATTTGTAAGTGAACAGCTTAGAACAGCTGCTAGTATTAGGAATAGTACTGTATACTCTCAGTTAGTTTAGATTGTGTTTATAGCTGATTTTATTTGTTTGTGATTTTATATTGCAGTTAACACTGTGTATATAAAACGCCTTGATCAAGTTTGTTAGTCCATACGGAACATTCATGTGAATTACCGTGTAGACTGGGCTAAACTGCTAATGTTTAGTCCATGGTATGTTCTGCTGGAAAACCTGATGTAAAAAAAAATTACATGCATTAGATTTATCAAGGACGAAGAAGCAATACTATGATAACTATTTTACTGGACCCTTAATGATCTCACTGAAGACACAATAAAAAAAAACCCTCCACAATAACGATAAAGATTTTTGTCCCAACAGATCTGACTCCATACATGGTCACGTACCTCTGGCTCTGAGAGAGGAAAACCTCTATGTAAAGCCTAGAATTCTGAGTTTCAAAGTGTCCATTATAGAGAGGTTCCACTGCAGTACTTCCTTTACATAATATCCCATACGTGACATGTTCCATAAACCACATACAGCACAGCACTTTTAAAAAAGGTATTTATAGATTTTTGTGTCACTGTATGCAAATACTTTATTGGACAGAAGGGTGGTGTGAATTCAACAAATGAACAGTGTTTTGTCAAATCATATAACCTTACAACTCCCTAATATTGTATCACATGTACCACGTACTGTAAATGAAGATGGTATCTATTGGTCTACTACATCACACTGTAGCATTAAAGTTGTTTACTGGCAAGAAGTATGTAGGAGCTATGTATAGTATGCCATAAATATTAATCATACATTATTAGGCTATGATACCTCTCCAAAAATATGATGGTTTTGTAATGACTTGTGTTATTCATAGTTCCATTATTCATTTATAGTTCCATTGTTAGTTCCATTATTTAGTTCCAGACCAGAGAGACAATGGCTGTGTAAGGTGTGGCAATGACTCAAAACAAGGAAACAGATTTTAACTGCTCAGTTATACACAGAACTGTTATTGTAAATGTTGGCATGAAAGGCCGGTACTCTGAATTTCCAATTATGTATGCACAAAAGACAAACATAGATGTCAAAGTAAATATCAAAAGAGTTGAGACTGAAATGATTAGCATGAAAGGCTGCAATACTAGAGAAGTACTTGGGCCTAAGAGGAAATATGCACCGATATTTCACATTAGATTTATGTATTACAAGTGCATTTTACATACTGTGATACCTACTGTAGGATCAGACTATTATCAGTTACATGCAGTTAGGAGGAACTTACCATTTCTACGAAACGTATACATACAGTCCAGTTGTAAGTTTTGAAATTCTCAATGGTGTCAAAACAACTCACCAATGGTGAAAATTTAATAATTGTGGCTATTAGGTTTGGTGGTTTCAAACCACAAAACCATTATTGTACAGTCACTAATGCACATAACTTCCTATCAAACAGTACTATTCAGCCACAGTTCACCTAGTTAGAAGGTGTGCACACATACTGTTACATAGTATGATACTGTTACATAGTATGAGTAAGTTATGTTCAAGTGGTAAAAATTTTATAAACAATTGATCACACCAAATTCTGAGGGTTAAAAGGTACCTCTACAATAGTGTACGTACTAAATAATCAGCTAGGCATATAACATTTATGTAAATTAAGAAAATCATGAAAAATTCCCACCTTGAAAATAATCTATCCTTATGGTAGTAACACGTACAAGCTAGACTACACACTAAAGTAATAGAGGTCAGTGCAACTACGTTAGCTTTTGGGTACATACTGATGGCTCTCCTAGTAGAAATTTCCTAATATGATTACCACTAATACATTGAATAGAACATGTTACTACATAAAGGGAGATCCTACTGGCTTTGGGTGGCTTTCATAGTGGATTCTACCGAGATAAGTACCTAGGTAGTATTGGAATATATATAAAAACTACAGAACCGGTCAGTAGTAGATCGAGAAGTCCTATATTTTATAGTACTCTACAGTTTGTATTCTACATGTATTGTACACCTTGTAGAACACATTATTCATTTATCATCGTAATCACTGCTTCAGCAATGAATCAAAAACATAAAAGTAGTTTATTCATATGGTATATCCTGTCTCCCACATTACTGTAGTATCCTCCCTTAACACAGCCTTTATAGTCTGACTGATGTGGTCAAATATTTTAACACAAAATTTAATACCTTCTATATATGGATCAATAACCTGATGTGCATATGACCATGTACATAATTAAATACTACATATGACCATGAGTAAATTTACTCTTGATATGATCCACTGAGTGAAAAACTCCGTAATTCAGTTTTTGAGATGAATCACATTGAAATACATGGTTTTGAAATACATTGGGTAAAAACGCATTTTACAAAGTTATGAACGTTTAGTAAACAGTGAAACATACTTGAATGTATACATAACATGAATACCAACAGATTTGCCTCTTCATGAGAGTAAGATCTTGGTTTTGTGCCATGAGTTATGTGTGTTTGTTTACATTGCAGTAAGATGTAACTTTAATCTCACCGTTTCTAAGCTTGAACAGCCTTTTTGGGTTGAAAGCACGTGGTGGATATACCTAGGTCAAAACCTGCACCCTGATAAATTTTCCAGTTCACAATGAGACAAATCCCAACTCCGTAAACTGTTGCACTCGTGATTAAATGAGTGCCTGTAATTTAATCACTGTACAAACTGATCGTTTTGTTTTGCTTTCCTGTTGTCTATCGCTATAATTCTCAAAGTATTCACCAGAAATGTTAACAGCCCATTGGTTTTTCCTTCTAGACAACGAGGAAGTTATAAAATGAAGTTTGAAAATAGTTGGATTTCTGCTTGGAGGGTCACACAAATGACAAACAGGACCCAAGGTAATTAGGTTCCCTTCACTAGTTGTATGTATCCCAAACAGCCTCTTCCTATTGTACACAACACCCTCCGTGCAATTTATTATTATAGCCAGTGTAAGCAGTTTACATACAATACACTTTTAAGAGTTAATATTAGTGGATAGAATAGTATTTTAAATATTCATTTATAGAAAAGGCAATTGTTAATCAGTGCAAACAGATTTGTATTACTGTATTTCATTGGTTAAATACCGCACCTTCAATAGTAACCACACTAGAGTGGTGCCACAATAGAAAGGGGTTAAACATCATTTTGAAGCATCAAGTGGTGGTCAAAGTCGCCGCATTGATTTCTTGAACTAGGGTAATAAACTCCACTGTATTTTTTTTACCATGTAAATACGATATATGAAAGAGTCTCAAGAAATGTATTTGTTGAAACATTTCATTTGCAAGCTTCCTACTATACACTATGCAGAACATACTGTCATAGCTGTTTTAGTGAACAGTGGTACGTGTAGAGCAGCCTGGGCCAAATTTAAAGTTGCCACCACTATTTTAACTTTCGACAAGCACAATATTTTTAAATTCTCTGACGTATTTGCATTATAAATTACTTGATTCACCACTGTACTCAAATCTTCCTGGGCAGATCTATGACACATGGAATGATGTACCTCTAGATAACAAATTCCCACTGACCAACCTGGGATAGGTATGGGCATACTGTTGGCTAAATAAATACCCCTGGAGAATTTTGTATTAATGGGCGTGGCTATAGTACAAAGTAAAATGTCCATCTCAACTTTTCATTCACGTGTAATTGTGTATGAATACATACGTCCACATGGTCACTGTACTGCATGTCCCCTGAGGTACGCATATTAGCTATATACAACTGCCAAGTTGACCCTCCCTTCAGTATTTTACAAACGGACCACAACAATTGCTCTAATCAAATCATTGTCTGTGGTAACCACCATGAGTACGAGGCCAATTTGGCCACCCCCATACAGCCACGCCAATGCCTGGGAAGACAAGAAGCTGACTTCGTCCTTTTTTTTATGATGGCCATCGCAATTACAAAGGCGGTAGGATGCAATCTTGAAGTTAGAGAATGGTTAGCTTTTAAAAAGGCCTATAGACTCTATTTACCGATCTATGTGACAGTGGAAAGCGAGGCACTACTATATTGCAGCGTATACATACTGTACAGTGAAAAACGCAAAAGTAATGATCTTATTCGCTTGAACTCACTCCATCCAATCTCCAAAGTGGTGTACCACTAGTAAGTATATCAGGAACAACTGGTTTGAGTGCTCGTCGCTTTTTATTGAAACCTGTTTCACTTGCCATCGTCGAGCTTTTGCTGCATCGTACAGAACCTCGTCCACAACAACACACAACAATAACCTCGCGTGATCCTAAGTGCTTAATAACGAGGCCGCAGACCCACCCTGTCAGCTACCCACAAGAAATGAAACTAAGCTATAGGCTTGCGGTGGTGTTGATTACTTACCGGATAGGTTTTATACGTGTTAAATAAACTGTGTCTGCATGTGGTACACCTGCTGACTCACCTCATTCAGACCAGTTCATCCTCTAGACTCTTGAACATCATATTCTAGGATGTTTACAGCTGATTGCAGAATTTGGCCATGTATTTCTGTTCCTTATTTTAACAGGGAGACAGCATCAGGCCATCAGCTAAAGGCTGTTTTTTTTTTTTTTTTTCAGCTGTGCCCTGGACAATTCAAGTAACCATTATAATATTATAGCTATTCAAAATACAATTGTCAACTAGCTATTATGAAAGCCTAGCTATATTCAGAATGTCAACTTATTGACTTACTAAAACCATCTGTTAGCTGCCACAAGTTTTCTGTCACACAAACTCTTGACAATGAAGCTTACACACATAGCATGCTCATGATCACAAAAATTTTTTTTTCTACACTGAATGGTAGACAGCTAGAATATAATAGCCAACTGGTTTTTTTGCTTTCTGTTGTTTTTAATGTACACATGTAGCTATATAGCAAAGTGTGCTATCATAACAAGCCTCTAGTATTAGCACACTACACGTGTGCTCATATAGCTAGCAGACAAAATAATGTGTTCATTGCACACAAAAATGTATCAAAAACTTCAAACAGCACGCTTATGTGTAAAAACAACACACTGTTTACTTAAAGTAGCACATGTGCTAAAATCTAACTGTTAACTTTGCTGTTTTAGAAAGCTAGCTATAGTGTGTTATTTTAGCACACTTTTATTTATACTAAATAACACACCTATGTGCTAAATTAGTTACAGTAGCATGGTGTAGTAGACTCTGACCAGTTGAAATTCGTGGACAATCACTTCCACAGTCCATAAAGGGTTTCGTAGTGTGTTTCATATGAATGTTATATCATTATTGCAAATTTCCACTTTCTAGGTAGTTATAAATACCAGACTGGATTGGAGCAAGAATTTTCATGGATTTTATTCTGCAGCTGGTGGTGCTAGGGTGTGTAGTATTCATCAGAGTATGAGATAAGAGTATGAAAAATCAAGCATTCAAGCAGGCTATTACCATGCTTCTTTTCAGTTTATAAATAATATTATATTCCTGCATTGTGTAGTCATCATGGAAGAACAGAAATGCAAACGGAGTTATGCCCATCAGATGAAGGAAGACATGTAATGAGCAAAATGCCAGCACAGGTACATCTTCTCACACTGAGTTAGTCAATGTGTTGGGAGTTAGCTAATGATTGTATGTACTTGCTGTTCTGAATGAAATTCTTTTGTTGCATGGATTGTCAGGTTGAATTTGAAATTCAATCCAAGCCTAAATAATATAGTGATCATGTATGGCCTCTTAATGGTACACACAAGTGTTTCTAATACTAGGCCTATATTTCTCCATAAAGCCATTGCATTAGTATAACATTAGTATAGCTGTAGCTATACTATTTTGTACTACCATATAGCTAGACATCCTTACTTGCTCTTGCGCTTTAAGGTAATGGTTTTTCCTTATCAGGGTCTTTTCTCTGTTGTTTCCTCATTTTGAACTCACACAGAAACAAGCGGCTGAAAAATTGGAGCACACTCTTCAGTGTGCTGTTACACAACTTTTTACCTGGCTAGTTGCTAACAAGCTGAAACTGATTGTCCCAAAATCCTCATGCATGCTCATTGGGACCTGACAGCGTACTCTTGGGAGGACATTACACCTATCATGTGACAGTTTTCCACTAAAACCAGTATCTACTGTGCGATATTTAGGGATTTATATTGACCAACATTAACTTGGTACCACCATGTGGAGTATGCTGTATGAGTTCGTGGCAAGCTATATTCGATCAATTGCCTTAAACTACTCACTCCCAATGTGATGAAGCTATTGTATCAGGCACATGTTTTGCCAATAATTGATTATTGCATCACTGTGTGGGTGCCTACTAATACTGGTCATTTCAAAGACTATAGATACTTTATTCACATTTTTCATAAATTGACTCTACTGACTCCTCAACGTTTAATCTCACTTTGGCTGAACATCGTAGATTTTATACTGCCATGCAAGTTTATAATATCTTGACAAAGTTGTCACCCTCCTACCTGCATACCACATTCAAATCTGCAATGTCTGTCACAGGGCACAATTCACATCATTTGTATGTGCCTGCCATGCACTTAAACTATGGAAAGAATAACCTCTATTATCGTGACACGACTATCTGGAACTGTCTGCCCACCTCATTAACTGAAATGGAGTCATTAAATAGCTTTGAACTAGCTTATATTTAATATCGTTATTGTTGTAATAATTGTATCTATGTACCTTTGTTAATGTAGGTTTGTCCAGGGCACAGCTGAAAAACAGTTTTAGCTGATGCTGTCTCCCTGTTTAAAAAAATAAATCAAAAATAATAATTATCAAGTGCTGCTGTGTATGTGATCTAGTTGGCCTCAAAGATGAAAAAGAAGACATTCTGTATTAATGTTACTATTATGATAAAGAGCTATTGACAACAGAAGAGTGGCTTACTCAACCAGCAGTCCAGCATTACTTTTAAAAACTGAAATTCTGAAGGAGGGTTTCTGTCGAAACTACCAAAACTCTTCTAGATCTGCCACTGCATAAGATAGTTTACATCAATTTCCCTTGTTGCAAACTTCATAGCTATAATTATACCCCAAAAAACTCAACTATGTTAGACCTAATACATAGAATGTACCAGTACATATCCTGTGTCTTGATCAACTATTACTCTAACAAAGCAAATTTACACGGTGAAAAAGCTTTGCCATAGAACTGAAGCTGTCATTATTATATATCGTGGCTGCATTTTGTTTATTATTGGAATTAAATTTTTTTTACACACTAATTTTAGACCTGAGGCTTTCAGACTACCCATATTGTGTACATGCCAGTGATCATCATTAAGAGATAAAGATTATGATGCATATGTCAATCTTTACATAGATGATTTTGTGACAGTGGGTGACAGAATGTTTACATTTGGAATAGCCAGTTAACAATGAAAAAAGCCTAAATGAACAGAAAAATAATATATGGACCCAGCACATCTCAAATAGGGAAAGCTACAACATAATTATGACTGCTTTATTAGAATAACTGAATGAAGATCGTCCTTTGATGCTTGATATGTATTTATCGAAAGTTAATAGTCACAATATTTAAGGAAGTAAGTCACATGATTAATGTGACAATTGAATTAAAAAGACATGAATTATAATGCACAAGACTCAATCATAGATATGTCCTGTCTAAAACTGTCTTTGTCCGATGTCAAATCTTGACAGTTGATTCCAAATCTTGAGTGTCCAGAATGTAGGTAACATTCCACTGCATAGAATAAACTTGCTTCTTGTGATGTTGGGTGGTCAGAATTTAGATATTTGTTGAATCAACATCGAACAGGTTATAAACAATATGTATAAGTAGTGTTAAAAATTACAGCTAAAGATCTTTTCATCTGTTCTCAAGGAACCATGCTACCGAGCATGGTTGTGGCAAAATTTGTAGCTAATATCTGTAGGAACATTTTACTATTACAACAAAACAGCCACATTACAATAAGTGATAATTTTCTAAAGCCTTTGACAAAGTTCCACATGGAAGACTGTATCACACTGTGGAATTAATGGATATTTAATAGATTGGATTAAAACCTTTTTATGTGGACAAACTCAAACAGTAGTTATTGACGGTGACTACACAAACCTTCTACTGTACTCTCAAGAGTGCCCCAAGGGACAGTGCTATCCCCCTTATTATTCCTTATCTTTATCAATGACAATATACAAGATCTACATTGTACTATTAGACTATATGCAATGACATCCTCATCTACTTTATCATCTGTACTTCTGAGGACTGTGTCCTTCTTCAACATGACCTAATCTCTCTACAAGCCTGGGCTGAAAATGGTGAATGGAATTCAACCCATCCAAATGTACGCATCTCACAATTTCTAACAAACACCACACCATCAAACATAGTTATTACATATCTAAATACCCAATACAGAAGGTTTCTAATACAAAGTGTTTAGGAGTAATTTTTGATGAATATTTCACCAGGAAAAATCACATTCATGACACCTGTATGTACCAAGGCCAATACTAACAGTGTTGCTGCTATGATTAACTCACTTAATTGGCCTTCTCTTGATTCACGTCGTACCTACTTCAAGCTAATTATGTAATTAATGATCTCATTGCTGTCCCATCTATATCATTAACTCCAATGTCCACATTCACCAGGGGTCGCTCTCAAAGTTTTAGAAAACCATATGCCAGGATTAACACTTACTTTTTCTCTTTCTTGCCTTCAACTACTAAATTATGGAACAATCTCCCAGAAAACATAGTCAATCAGCATGATTTTAAAGAATTATTGTATAGTTTTTTTATTTTAGATGATGTAGATTTAGACTAAGTATTAGGTATTCACTTTGTATCTGTGTGTCATACTATGTAGAGTTTCTACACAGTAATAAATAAATAAATCATGTCAAACTGTTGTCAATAATTGTGTGATAGCATGTAATACATACATGGATGTAACTGCACATCTTTAACGCAAGTAAGCATTTTCAAATGAAAATGACAGTAAAAATAATGAAATTTTACAAAGCAACATACATGTTATACACAGAACAAATATATAAAAATTGTCTGCTGTGTTACAGATAATTTTGACATTTACAATAGTGGTATGTTATATGTAGTGTAATAAATAAAGCTAATCCATTAGTTACTTGATACTCAACATATTGTATGTCCTCTTGATAAGCATATGTGTCTTGTAAAAATCTTACTGTTGATGTGCAGGAGTCAACTGCTTCAATTCCTAATGAAAAGAGTTTATCAATCTATCAAATGTATATTTGACTACATCGGCAATAACCTGACATGTATGTAATCATGCAAGTCTAAATAACATTCATTACAATGGGTACAATAAATGTGTAAGGCATCAAATGTTTAGCTCTCAGTGAGGAAGGTACTAATGCCAAAATCCTGGCAATCATTGTGTTTGCCATCACATACAACATTGTATTAAGTTCTTGGCATTCATTTTCCCATATCATCACTGAACATCATTGTTTTCCTGCTGATACTAGCATAAGTCACCCATTACATATTATTTTAACTCACTAAACAAGCTACACAACAGATAAAAGCAGAATAAAGGCTAACTAAAGACTTGCTGAGCTGTACTGACCAACCATATAACATTTCCTTCAGTATGCATAGTTTCTAATGGTAAACTGCTTCAGAGACTCTATTGGATACGCGATGGTGCAGAGCAAACAAAATTATTAACAAGTATCGATAACTTCTCACCACAACAATACACATACTTACAACTTGGACCATTTAATAGAGGGGACATTTGCAGGCGACTTATTGCTAAAGCTGTTCTATGTATGGTAAGAAATGATGTGCTGCAGGCTGCAGGCAGCAGGCCCACTGCAGCTGTGTGCTGGCCAACCTTCTGGATGTGAAGCTGCCATTCATGCTATGAGGGCTGTGTTTGATCCTCCGGATGGTGAGGCTGTTTTACAAGTTGATGCCACAAATGCTTTTAACTGTCTTAATCGACAAGTGGCTCTAACATTTCTGCCATTTGCCCTTCTTTTGTTTGAATCCTGATTAATACTTACCGTGATGAGTCTAAGCTGTACATTGATGGTAGTTATCTTCTCTCTCAGGAGGGCACAACCCAGGGGGATCCCTTGGCTATGCCAATGTATGCTCTTGTGGTTGTTCCCCTCATTCAGCAATTAGCTGACATGAATGTTTCCCAAATATGGTATGCAGATGATGCCTCTGCTGGTGGAGACCTTCGGGGTCTTCGCTGCTGGTGGGATAAGTTGTCCCGTCTTGGCCCTGACTACGGCTATTTTCCAAACCCTTGTCTAATAGTAAAGCCGTCTTTTCTTCATCAGGCTAAGACATTGTTTCGTGGAACAGGTATTGTTATATCAGATCCGGGAAAGCGTCATTTGGGTTCAACAATTGGCTCAGAGGATTTTATGGCTAATTATGTTGAAAGTAAAGTTGCTTCATGGGTATTGGAAATTGAAAAACTGTAAGAAATTGCTGTCACCCAGCCTAAGGCAGCATTTGCTGCTTTCACGCATGTGTATTTACATTGCTGGTCCATAGTCTTTACTATTAGACAAGGGTGTGTTACTCCATAGTCTTTCCAACATCTTGATGAAGTTCTTAGTGTTTGTTTGCTGCCAGACATTACTGGTAAGCCAGCCTTTGGACCCTTAGAAAGAGAGTTGCTCTCCTTACCTGTTCGTGTGTGTGGCTTGGGTGTCATAGTCCCTTCTACTCATTTTTTCTCTTCCTTTCCTACTTCCAAGCACATTATAGCCCCTCTTGTTGACCAGTTGATGAAACAATGTTTGTCTTGTTCTCTCGATATTTACCATCAGATGTTCCAGTGTAAGCGTGAGGCAAGGTCCTCATGCCATGCTGTCTTGTGCACCTTGTCTAAGTCTTTTCCTGATTGTCTCTAGGGATGCGTCGATTTCGCCAGCAAAATTATTGGAATAATAGGAATACAAGAGCAACAAGCAAAATGCTGGCAAAATAGGAGCAAAATCGAGCAAAATAGGAGCAAAATCGAGCAAAATAGGCGCAAAATAAGCAAAATTTGTTAATCTCAGATCTGTTTCAGACAGTGTGAATGTAACTGCATAACTAACACAAGTAACAACTTACCATAGCTACGTTTAACACTCGTACGTTAAATGAGTATGGCTCTAGCTGAACTTTGACCCGAAGGCGAACCCACAATACATGTTAGCGAATAATCACGTGTGAAATAGTGTCTACAATGGATGTGATAGAACGCATTGACTACAGTTCAAGTGCTGAAAGCGATGTTAGTGAAGTAGATGACAGTCTTAGCATTGTTAGTAATGATGATGACCGTGAATCGTCTCGCGAGTCAGATGTTACAACAACTTCGACTAGTACAACTTCGAGGACTCGTTCTACCGGAAGTGCCAGCAACTCAACGACGCCAACGTCTAGTGGAGTGTCCTTGCTTAGTGTGCTAAAGGCACCAAGTGCATCTGACTTCTCTCGTAAGAGAAAAATTGCCAAAAATCCACCAGCTGGCAGGAAGAGAGCATTACATTCGAATTCGCAGAGCAACCCAAAAACGATCAAGCCCCAGCAAAGAGTAACCGAATATTCCAAGGAACCCTTTACTGTAGCTACTGGAAAGCTTTTTTGCCAAGGATGCCGGGAAGAGTTACCCCTCAAAAAGAGCAGTATTGAGTATCACTTAAAGTCTACTAAACATGCTAATGGAAAGAAAAAGCTGCAACAAAGGAATGTTAAAGACTCAGACATTGCACAATCTCTGCAAAGGTATAATGCAGAAGCTCATGGGCGAGGTGAGACTCTTCCGGAACAACAGCAGGTTTTCCGAGTCAAAGTGGTCAAAACATTTCTTCAAGCGGGTGTACCACTAAGTAAGGTTGACCAGTTTCGTAGTCTTTTTGAGGAGACAGGCTATCGCCTTACAGATCGCAGATTTATGTTTGACCTTATTCCTTTTATTTTAGAAGAAGAAAAGGCACGTATTAAGCAATCACTCCAGGGTCAGTTCTTGAGTGTCATTTTTGATGGTACCTCTCATAGTGGAGAGGCATTAGCAGTCTTAGTGCGCTTTGTAAATGATTCTTTTGAAATTCAACAGCAGCTTCTAGCCATCCAACTGCTTTCAAAATCTCTCACTGGGGAAGAAATTGCACACGAATTGGTACAAGTGCTTTCAGTGTTCTACAGCATTTCTTCCAGCCATCTTATTGCTGCTATGCGAGATAGAGCATCTGTTAACAGTGTAGCAATGAGGACATTGAAGATTGTTTACCCTAATGTAATAGATATTGGATGCTTCAGCCATGCTTTTGATCGTGTTGGAGAGCACTTCAAAGTACCAACCCTGACTGAGTTTATTGGTAATTGGCTAGCACTTTTTTCACATAGCATTAAAGCCAAATTTCTATGGAAACAACAAACAGGAAAGGCAATGGCATCGTATAGTGCTACCAGGTGGTGGAGCAAATGGGAAATTTTTAAGCAAATAATGCTCCAGTTTGGTGATATCGAACCATTCCTAAGTGAAAATACAGACTTAGGCCCTGCATCTCGTCCAAAGTTACTAGCTATTTTAACTGACCGTGAAAAGCTTGAACACTTAAAGCTTGAGCTTGCTGCTGTTATTGATTGGGGGGAGGTGTTTGTTAAGGCTACATATAACCTTGAAGGAGATGGGTCACTGAGTTTCACAGCTTATGAAATAGTACAGACTGTTGTTGCAGCAGTCAGGGCAGCTCATACTCCAAACACTGAAGCTGTTATTCGCAGTATCACTACTCAATCAACTGCACAGCAGAGGCATCGCAGCTATGCTCGAAGCTGTATGCAACCAGCTCTAGATTACTTTCAAGAACTGCTAGATTCTTCCTTAAAGGAGCAAATTTTAGTTTTTAAGGCTGTGAGAGTTTTCAATCCGCACAAGATAGTAATGCTTAAGCCAGATGTTTCTCATGTAAATGCATTGCAGGTTGTTCCCTTCTTTAAGGATGACGAGCTTGAAAATTTGAAGGCTGAACTTCCTTCTTATGTAGCTAAGGCGGATGGTATTAGTGATGAACTTGCTGCTCTGGAATGGTGGAAGCTCAATGCAACTGATTTGCCTTTATGGTCAAATGCTGTAAAGAAGGTCTTGACCATACAGCCCTCCTCGGCTGCTGCAGAAAGGGTGTTCTCACTATTGAATTCAGGATTTGGTGACCTACAAGGAAATTCTTTAAAGGATTATATGGAGGCATCAATCATGCTAAGATACAATCACTAATATCTAAACACCATAGTGTATGTAAACAGTGCTTATTGATTATTACATGTAATTATTATTATTACATTGTACACCAACTATGGAGAAAAATAGATTGTTGACAAGCAAAATATTGAGCAAAATAGGTAGGTAAAAAAAGAATTGCTGGAAAGAAAAATAGGTGAGAAAAAAAGCAAAATAGACTCATCCCTAATTGTCTCTCACCTTCTTTGCGACGTGCCTTTGAGGCTGCTTCTGAGTGTGGCTCATCAGGCTGGTTGACTACCCTCCCCATCGCTACACATGGATTTGCCATGTCCAAGGGTGAGTTTAGGGATGCTCTTTGTCTACGTTTTGATTGGCAGGTTCCTAACCTGCCTCTGACTTGTGTGTGTGGCAAATCCTTCACTGTACAACATGCCTTTAGCTGTCCTTGTGATGGTTTTCCATCGATTCACCACAATGAACTACGTAATCTAACAGTGGAACTACTTAGTGAGGTGTGCACTGATGTTGGCATTGAGCCCGCTCTCCAGTCTCTGGATAGCGAGCCTCTTTGGTATGTCACTGCTAATAGGGAGGATGGTGCGAGACTTGCCCGGGACGTTTGGGGCCCGAACAGGCAGCATGCGTTTTTTGACATTAGGGTGTTTAACCCATTTGCAAGCTCCTATTCGCGGTCTCCTTTGTCCCAGTGCTATGTTACCAATGAGCAAGAAAAGAGGCGTACTTATGATGAGAGAGTGAGAGGGGTTGAGAGGCATGTTTCTCTCCTCTGGTGTTTTTCAGCTAGTGGTGGCATGGGGCCATCTGCTACCACAGATTACAAGAAGTTAGCTTCCATGTTGGCAGACAAATGGGATATGAACTATTATAAATGCTTGTTTTGGTTGAGATGTAGGCTTGCTTCTCACTGTTAAGGTCTGCCATCATGTGCCTGAGGGGACATCGTCCCATACCTGCTTGCGTTGATCTGGCCTATTCCGAGGGCAGGCTCAATGCCAATGCCCTTGTGTAGTTTATTTTACTGTCGCTGGTGTTATCCAGCTGTCCAGCACTTGACAGCCAGTGCCGGGGGTGGTGCCAAGGGCATTCCATCTAGCCCGGGGAAAAAAATAAAATAAAAATAGAGGGGACATTGTTCTCTTTGATTTCCAAGCTTTAATTGAATTTGACCAGCGGGCCTCAAGTTATGAGCAAAATGACAGTACCTATAACCACTGTGGTTTCAGTTTAACCTGAATAACTCATAAATGGCATATCCAATCTCCATAAACATTTCTGTTACAGATTGCTATATGGTAGTTGGATATCCCATACAAGCCTCAAAGTGATGGGATAAGTGATTTGTTAGAATTATTATGTGAACTGTTGGAAAGTTGATCATTGAGTTAAGTATTGCTGTTATAATACATATCGGTGTTTGAGGAGTGGTACATGATAGGCTCTACTGTTTCGCACATAACTTGCAATGTGCTGGTGTACAACTTGGTACCCAAAGAGACCAAAGGCTGTGATATTGAATAGTCCAAATCAAAAGTTTATGGTGAGGAAATACAAATGCTCATTGAGATGTGTGTGGTAAATGGCAACTTATGCAATTACAGCATATGAAGCTGAAATTTCATGTCTGATGGACCATTCTTAACTATGTAAATAAAAGATTTGTATTAGAACAGGATATGCATGATTGTGACAAGCTTTTGCATATGCAGCTACATAAAATTTATGATGCTGTGTAATATTTCATATCTGAATTTTGTTTGCACTTAACACTAGTTACTGTATCTATAGTACATCATGTGTACAACTGTATTTGTGTAAACTTTACACCTTAAAGCAAACAATATGTTTTAAAGAATTTACTACTACTCTAATAGAATACTCACTATTTTAATAGAACAATCAGTTTTGGCATTTAGGTAGTTTAAGCTTTAGATAAACACAACGGTCACTTGAGTAACACATTCACTGCAAGTGATACAGATATGTAGAATGATCAGTAGCACATCTAACCTTTGTGGTGGTAGTCATTTTGAATACTATTCAGTCACATAGTTTATAATGTGTGATTTACAGTCAAACGTATCACTTTATCAAAGGAGCCACCTGGGCTACATTCACAATGTAACCCAGTTCGTGACTTTGCCTGGGCTAAATCTGAATGTAGCCCAGGTTACAACCAGGTAGCAATTATATAGCCAAAATCAATTGTGGGGATTGATTGATTAGTATGCACAACTTGGATTTGGCCATGAAACCACTCAGGTGGAAAGGATATTATCATCCTTGCTACCCTACAAGTTGAAAAATGCTGGGCTAAGGTGAGAACTAGTGCTACCAAACATTTCTGCATGCTTTTAAATATGGATCCACAACCATTACTGATAACACAAAATTACCACTCTACGTGGGTATATACGTAACTATTGTACAAGCAAGCTTACCCAAGTACAAACTCTGTTAAATGGTTCAAAAAAACATTAAACACGTGTAACCAAAATATCCCCATGGATTAGTCTGTTTATTATAGCCAGAACGTACCAACTACTGACCCATAATCAAATCTTTTAGGCATGTATATATAATACATCCAGTGGTTGCAGGCTTGGGTGATTGATTGCCTGCCTTTCAGGCTATTACGATATGGATTGGAAGTGTTACAGGCATTCTGGTTTTTGCCTGATATGTACGCCCTCATCCCTCGGGCCTGTGGCCTTGGGCTGTCAGACATACATATCAGGCATAGCCCTCATATGCCTGTGTTACAACTTTACATAGCATTTATTACAACCATGCATATAGAACAAACTCACGCAAATGATTTTCTAAATGAATGTATAGGTTTATGGTGAGCTTTCATCCTTATTACATCATGAGTTATAGATGACATTAATGGTGCAGCCACAGGAATGATGCTATAGTGCTTTGTTTTCAGTGATACAGAAACAAATATATGTCAGGTTATGGATAAGCTTAGGCTGAGATCAGATGATGGCTACTTAAAGTTTCAACAAATATGTGACCAGATCTACAAAAACCCAACATAATTAGCGCAAGCCTAATTTACAGTATAAAGATTGATTACAATTGATTAAATACTTGCCTAATGGAAATTTTAGATGCTTTGTTCTTTATAAAGAAAGAGACCGACCATGAAAATTTGAATATCACCTATTTGCCTACTTGTTGCAGTAGATCAAGTGGAACAAAAGAGCACTTGTTTTTGTCAAGTCAAAGAGATAGTACTTTCTTCATTGAGTTCATCTTTCTTTGTGGTGAAGTAAATTGATACAAGGAAAAACTTACTCAGAAATGGTATTCATGATGAACATGATGGTGCAAGTCCCAACACTGCATTTCATTGTGTTTGTAAGTTACAATTGTACATGTTTCACTATAGAGCCTGAAATTAATTTTGTCTATACTTGCTGAACAAATCAACCTTTCTGTTGTAGCTACTGTAACTCCTACAGTTCTCTGCATATGAGGCTGAAACTTCAATTATAAACACAGCAAAAATAGTGTTCCAATACTACCCCCATCTTTATTCAGCATTAGAACAATTATTTTAAAAAACTTCCTAAAAACTAGACAAAACAAACCTCAAATCTATAAATGAATTCAATGTTATTCACTATTGGGGGCTGTGATCTGTTTTTGTTTCAGCCAAGGTAGAATTTTTGTACTATTAGTTCCAGCACCTAAACATATATGGAACAAATACAGTCAGTATTTGTGTATGAATTATGCTGTGAAAAATTCCAAAACTCTACTATTATGTCACATCCATTAACATTAAGCATATCGATTGTGTGTGTGTGTTTCAGTATAATTATTATGTAGATACTGTCAAATTAAGGATGTGATATGTATGTGCTTCATTTAGGTAGTTTAATGTACCCATCATGAATATTACCTGTTCTTTTTCTGTCTGCAATAGTTCCTGTACTTTGTTCTGAGAACTTGTTAGAAGTTGCAGTTCTTTTGTATGTAACTCCTTCATCTACAGAGTGTAACATAAAATGATGAAAGTAGTATATATACAGGAGCATAACACAATAATTTTTTATTATGTACATTAAAATAAAACTTTTACTTAATGGCCCAAGCATAGAAGCTTGATCAAGACACTCAGTAGTGTTTTGTACACCCACAATAGCTGGTATACCATGCCGGCCAGTGTGTTGATAACGGGAAGAACAAAAAGATATTAACACATGAGCAGTTCCATGGTTTCTTCCCAAAAAAAAGTGATTTGTCCTCTACTTACATATGGCAGGCGACATAAACACTAAAATTGAGCAAAATTTCTCTAGCCATCAGTCTATGGATTGATTAACTACTTTGGTAGTTAAAACAAAGTAACTAGAGTAAAATTCATGGAGTTATTTATATAACAAAAAAACCAAACATGTGTAACAAAATTGCAACATCAAGATACCCTAATAGAACATTGGTATGCAAAAGGCACCTGTCTGGCTGAAGTGATATCTTAACAGTAAAAAAATCACACCTGTATGTAGCTTTAGTGCATTATTGAGTTACGCTTGTCTGAAGGCATCATCAGGCAGTTAGAGTAGAAAATTCCATTGAATAGAATAAATCATTACAATTTGTGGGTTAACTGAAGCATTTGATTATGCATAACCAATACTGACATGGCACAGTGAAGACTGGTTAGGAAAAGTATAATACTAGGCCAGGGAAATGGTAATTTAACAACCAATATAAGATGACTGATTAAGTTATATACAGGTTGGATTTTACACCAAAATACTTGTTTGAAACTTTGCTGGATCCTTCCACTAAAATAATTGAAACACTCTAATTGAGCAGTCACTCTGCATTAAAATACTTTAATGAAGTTTTGTCAGCTATCCCACCAGTAACTTGCATTGAAGCTTACACAAACTAGCTAGTATAGATTAGCTAAATATAGGCTAGCTAACTTAAAGCTACTCTCCAGCTTAAAACTTTAAACATTTAAAATAAAGATTGAAGTGGTATATTCTAGTTTATGGCTAACTAACAGTGTGTCCATAGGTTTGGGAAGCTGCATCTTCAGCCTCAGGATAAGAAGTCATATGATGGAGTGTGTAGCAGTATGCTTGTCAGGTTGGAACAGTTCCATGAGGAGAATTCCTAGTCTAGTGTCCTCATCCTCTTCATTGCTCATTGATTTCACTCCAGCATACCACAGCTGCTATATACATTTCACATCATATGGTTTAATATCTCAGGTGTGCTTTGCAAACTTATTAACAGGCACTGTAGGTTAACTAAAATACTTAGTAAGCCTCTTCATCCTTAGTAGCTGAATCTTGTTTTAAAAATGTGGTTTCAAAGGAGCAGCTTTCAGTGTTGACAAGTTAGCTAGTATCAGGACACATAATGGTGTGTCAAAGCCAATGTATCCGGGTGTGCAACAGACAAGTGTGTATTTTACAGGAACCAAGAAAATGAGATTTCATGCATTTGTACCTCAGTAACAGCTGAACAGAAGAGCCTGTTTTTTCTTTGCAAAATTAATTTAGGGGGGACGTCTTCCATATCAAAAATTTGAGATAAATCGGTCCAGATATGCTCCTTCAAAGCTTGTTTTATTTTCCATATTTTTCTTCATCTTGTGATTAATATTTCCTTTTGCACCACTTACAAAAATTTCCATAACTTGCACATGCTTTATTGGAGTCTTTTAATTTGGAGGGTATACGTATTATAGTGCATTTATCTTCCAATTCATGATAGATTGGTAAAAGTGGCAAAACCTTTAATCATTGTAGACCATTGTAGGCTGACCATTGTAGCACAAACCTTTTGTGATTTGAAAGCACTGGAGTATCAGCTTCTTATGCTGCACCTACAGGGGCTTCAATTTATTTTTGCATACTTTGCAAAAATTGCTACAAAACACAAAATTAATGTGTAACTCGGTTGCTGTGAACTTTGGCACAAATGAAGAGCGTATAAGGGTAAATTCATGTACCACATTTGCTGTGAATCTGATTAATATCTGAGGGTTTATTCATGTAAAAAAATCCATCTTCTGTCACGGCTACAGGGTAACCAAGTATGGGAATAACTTGAATACTGGTGTGTACCATATAGCAGGTTATTGTAGCGTATGAAATTTCCCGCAAAATTTATAAATAACGACAGAAAATTTAGCGATTGTATGACAATGCTAAAATTTAAACCTTGTTTTTAAGTAATATACACACAAATATGCAATGTGGTAACACTTGTAACAAGTGCAAACTAGTTTTGTTTCAACTAGTACAGTGAAAACAAAGCGATTCATGCTGCGTGGTGTTGTACACACAACTGTTACATCGCTTTGTTATCTACTGTCCTTCACATCCCGGGCAGTATTCATCATAACACTATACCCTGAATGGGCTGGGAGAAAGATTTAATAGAGAACTGGACCCTTGCTAGCAGGCCTGCAGGCTAAATGGCATAGTTTGAGCCATTAGTTAGTTTGGGTCACGTGCACCTTTCCCTATCCACACTTCTTGCTTCGACTCGCGTAACTGTACACAGCTGCATCCCTGGCTTTAGCTGAGCAAACGTATCTTTTCAGAGTGCTTAGTGATAAAGCTGTGACCTTAAACTAAATCACGCGATAACAGTAGTATCATGGTGCTAAAATTCTCACAAATTAAATTTTAGTGAATGACCCTAAACGCTAAAATTAATTCCTCACTACAAAAATCCGCTACACGGTACATAGGCCAACTGCCTTTTGATACATGTAGTTTCAATAGCAATAGAATACAGCTACAAAGTTGTAAACAGAAACCAAACAATTGTAAAATCACCGGATCAAGACACTCTAATAGAGCAGTCACCGCAGGGTAAAATCAGTGCTCAAAAAATATCGAAGTCCACACCAGGGACTTCCACACCTAACACCCACATCCTTAACCACTGAACCACTGTTATCTTGGCTGATCCTCCCATTTAATTTCTGCCTTATAACCAAAAATTCTTTTTATAGTAAGCTTATACGTTTCTAGATCCACCGATGAAAGTTCTAGATTGTTCTACTATTTATGTTTCATTAGACATCCTTAAAAATGTGCAGAGTATTGCAATAATATTACTAAATGTTGAAGTGAAGCATGCAATAGATCTACCTACAAAAGTTCTAGAACATTCTATGCATACAGTATATAATAGAAGTCCTCAAAAAAATGTGCACTCTATTAGAGTATTACAATAATATTACCAAAAAGCATGCATTTATAAGTCTGTCTTCCGTAATCATCATTGTGTCTGTACAGATAAGAAGAAATATGAGTAAAAAAAACCCAAAGTCAGCCATAGGCTGGTTTTGTGGCCTTATAAAGTACAAAAAGAAGTGGAATCCACACAAAAACAGCCAAGCTGTGAAAAATGGTGCAGCCTTAAAACTCTTGATGAAAATAGTTGTGAAATCAAAGGTGGCAGCTAAGAAATGGCTGCATTGATGTTAGTGCTAATAATTTAAGCATGCACCAGATATCTAATTTTATGACTTTAGATAGACGTTTATATAATTAACTTTTGTTGTGTTTGTAGTATCTGCTGTTTCATGTATGTAATTAATGGGTGTACAGGAGTTTCAGCCTCAATCCTAAATCTTAATTATAAATAGAGCAGTCATGTGTATAAATATTTAGTTAGACATCAAAACATGGTGTTTTACAGAATTTATTAATCCAAAGGCTAGCGCAGGGCCTGAGGGTTTTAAATTCTGTGGAGCCCTGTGTTTCAGTGTCTAACTTATTTAGACCACAGCTCGTTGTTGTACTTTCACAGCTGCTTGTGACATGAATAATGTAGCATTGAGTAGTTGAGTAGCGTTAACAAGCCCATTACACCTTCTTGTAATTAGTACGGCACTTGCTGTCCACTTAAACGCCCATGTGGTGCCAATGTTACAGGGATGACATTTCCATGTTTTGCACTGCCCCAGAGACAGAGATCTATTGAGACATAAACAAGGGATCAGCCTGTAAGTAGCCAATGTTATTTGAGTATTTCATCTTGCTGTGGTCTAATTAATAATCCATAATCACCTCATGCCCACATCAGTTTTTGCTACACTATGTGTTGGGAACAAGCAATACTAATAATGATGACTTAAATGAAAATCTTAGTGTACTACATTAGAATATAATTTCATAGATCTATTCATGAAACACTGGAACATTTCTATGTGAATTATATTAAAAGTACTCAAACAATGTGTGTTGTATTGGAGTACTACAAAAAATATAAATAAAGTAGTCAACACAAGTCGTGTGATTGAGATACTCTAATAGAGCAGTCGGCCTCGTTGCGATTTGCTGTCACGTCTACCAGCTACATCACTTATGTAAACAATGTTCAGCAACTAATATGAAGCAAAATTAGTACAAATGTCTCTTATAATCTAGTTGTTCTGTTTACCTGTAGGAAAATAAAAAAGATAAACAAAAGCCAGCATATACAAATCTAAAAAGAATAATATCTAATCCAACACATCATTGCAGCTGTTCCTTGGCCAGTACCTTTGATATCACATCTAGTCTATATTTGAAAGGCCACACTGTTTTAGATTAGATAAAACTTTACCTTTCCAGTGTAGTAAACTTAGAATTTCATTTATTTATAAGGTAGAAAATAAATGAGGTGAGCAACTAAAAGCAGTGGCTAAGTAGTAAATATACGTGTGAGGTCCCTGGTTCAAAACTTGGACGTTTTTCATGGACTTTTGTTACTTATCAGTGACTGTTCTAGTAGAGTATCTTTATTGTGTTGGTTTCACATGTTTGGTTTTTGTTTTATAATTATTTTTTTAGCTAATATTTTCAGTCATTTCAAATCATGCTTATTTGCAAAGTTTAATCTTATTTCTGTAAGTTATTTACTCTGCAGGCATGACAAAAAAAAAATCACACTTGTAATTTTGAAATCATTCATAACTTGACAGTACTTCTATCAATCCCAGCATTAATTGGGCTATGCTCTATATACCCTCCAAATTTTAAGAAAATCCTTTAAAAGTTATAGCAATTTTTGTAAGTGTTGCAAAAAGAAAAAGATGAACATCTTTCACACAAAATGTGAGATAAATTGGTCCAGTTGTCTTTGAGATATGTTCCTTCAAAGTTCATCTTACTTTCTTTGTATTTAACTTCATCCCTAGGAATATTACATAGAAAAGATAAGTTAATTCCATTTAGTCATTACTGAGGTACAATTGCATGAAAACTACGTTTGATTACTGTATACCATAGATTATATATTTGTTACCCGGGATATGAAACGGAGTACTTCGCTTTTGACACTCCACGTTGTTAACGTGCTTAATTAGAATGTACTATAGTAACACACATGTAATGGGAAGAACGTAAAAGACTGGCTAAAAGAAGTATCTAAAGGTGAGCTAGTGTATAAAATCATTAAGTTAAATTGTGTATTTGCAACCTAACTGGAGTTAAGCGTCTTCTCTAGCAATTCAGAACAAGATCCAGAAGGGTGGGGTGCCAGTAGTCACTGGCAAGGTCTCTGAACAAGGCGATCTGATGGATCTACTGTTAATTGATGATGCTGCTACGTACCAGACTCCCATGATACTACATTCCTGAACAGATGTATGACAGGTATATATGAATGTACGAGAATTTGCTAAGAATTGGTGGAGCTGTATCATATCCTGAATCTCATGTGACAACCACCTGGTCTTAGTATTTATTACAGTAATGTACCACTCTGCGTGGGCAGTTCAAAGGCACCGCCAGTGCCATAATTTGTATATTGCACTGCTGCAGACCACAGTGAGTGCATTATAACTTATAACGCACTGGTTGCGGTTTTGTAGACCACAACGAGTGCATTATAAGTTATAATGCACTGACTGCAGTGCAATATACAGATAATGCACTGGCTGCGGTTTTGTGCAGCATAGCCCAAGTGCCGGTGGTGAAGACCACTACGACACCTCACCTAATAGGTGGAAGGGCACTTCACAGATCACTCGAATTCTTTTATAGCCTGACATGTAAAGGTCGATTGTGGGCCATAACGTCACCAATACGTATAATGTTTACAAGCAGCCAATGGCGATCGAAAAAGCCAACACGGGTGGCCACAACTCTAGTCTACATATATCTAATCCAAAACAGCCAAGCTGTAAAAAAGTGTGCGGCCCTCAGAAAGGCTATTGTGAAAAAAGATGTGAAATCCAAGCTGGCGGCCAAGAAATGGCTGTGATGGTAGGTTAATGGTAAAAATTTTAATAACGACAATTCAGGTGAATTTTTGTGCCGCTTCACAAAATTTACCTGAATTGTCATTATTAAAATTTTTACTATTAACCTACCATCACAGCCATTTCTTGGCCGCCAGCTTGGATTTCACATCTTTTTTCACAATAGCCTTTCTGAGGGCCGCACACTTTTTTACAGCTTGGCTGTTTTGGATTAGATTTCATTTCTTTTTGTATTTGTATACCCCAAAGCCGGCCCATAGGCCAGCTTTGAGACTTTTTTAACCTATGTTTTTTTCTTTACCACAGGAAGAAGAAAAGATGAAGTAGATGTACTTTAAATATTTTATCAGTAAATGTACAAATTATATATATATATATAATAACCGGATTTGCGAAAAGGGGCCTTCCACACACATCCAATTTGCCAACTTTGACAATTGATAACTTCAGATTGGAAAGAGCTATTGCCTTGAAATTTGGGCAGTGGTGATTTCTTTGCAGCTGAACTCTCTACTTGATGGTTTCTTTGTAGCTGAACTCTCTACAAGGTAATTTCTTCTATATAGCTGATCTCTCTACAGGGAGATTTGTTTGTAGCTGAACTATCTACAAGGTAACTTCTTCTAGCTGATCTCTCTACAGGGTGATTTGTTCGTAGCTGAATTCTGTACAGGTGATTTGTTTGCAGCTGAGCTCTTTACAAAATGGTTTCTTTGTAGCTGAACTCTCTACAAAGTAACTTCTTCTAACTGATCTTTCTACAGGGTGATTTGTTTGTAGCTGAACTATCTACAAGGTAATTTCTTCTAGCTGATCTCTCTACAGGGTGATTTGTTTGTAGCTAAATTCTGTACAAGTGATTTGTTTGCAGCTGAGCTCTTTAAAGAATGGTTTCTTTGTAGCTGAACTCTCTACAAGATAACTTTTCTAGCTGATGTCTCTACAAGGTGACTAGTTTGTAGCTGAACTCTCTACAAGATAACTTTTCTAGCTGATGTCTCTACAAGGTGACTAGTTTGTAGCTGAACTCTCTACATGGTGGTTTCTTTGTAACTGAACTTTCTACAAGGTGACTTCTTCTAGCTGATCTTTCAATAGGGTGATTTGTTTGTAGCTGAACTCTCTACAAGGTAACTTCTTCTAACTGATCTCTCTACAGGGAGATTTGTTTGTAGCTGAACTCTCTACAGGTGATTTGTTTGAAGCTGAACTTTCTAAATGATGGTTTCTTTGTAGCTGAACTCTCTATAAGTTAACTTCTTCTAGCTGATCTCTCTACAGGGTGATTTGTTTGTAGCTGAATTCTGTACAGATGATTTGTTTGCAGCTGAGCTCTTTACAGAATGGTTTCTTTGTAGCTGAACTCTCTAAAAGGTAACTTCTTCTAACTGATCTTTCTACAGGGCAATTTGTTTGTGGCTGAATTTTCTACAGGGTGATTTCTTTGCAGCTGAACTCTCTACTTGGTGGTTTCTTTGTAGCTGAACTATGTACAAGGTAATTTCTTCTAGCTGACCTCTCTACAGGGTGATTTGTTTGTAACTGAATTCTGTACAGGTGATTTGTTTGCAGCTGAGCTCTAAACAGAATGGTTTCTTTGTAGCTGAACTCTCTACAAGGTAACTTTTCTAGCTGATGTCTCTACAAGGTGACTAATTTGTAGCTGAATTCTCTACATGGTGGTTTCTTTGTAATGAACTTTCTACAAGGTGACTTCTTCTAGCTGATCTTTCTACAGGGTGATTTGTTTGTAGCTGAACTCTCCACAAGGTAACTTCTTCTAGCTGATCTCTCTACAGGGCAATTTGTTTGTAGCTGAACTCTCTACAGGTGATTTGTTTCAAGCTGAACTCTCTACTTGGTGGTTTCTTTGTAGCTGAACTATGTACAAGGTAATTTCTTCTAGCTGACCTCTCTACAGGGTGATTTGTTTGTAACTGAATTCTGTACAGGTGATTTGTTTGCAGCTGAGCTCTAAACAGAATGGTTTCTTTGTAGCTGAATTATGTACAAGGTAATTTCTTCTAGCTGACCTCTCTACAGGGTGATTTGTTTGTAACTGAATTCTGTACAGGTGATTTGTTTGCAGCTGAGCTCTAAACAGAATGGTTTCTTTGTAGCTGAACTCTCTACAAGGTAACTTTTCTAGCTGATGTCTCTACAAGGTGACTAATTTGTAGCTGAATTCTCTACATGGTGGTTTCTTTGTAATGAACTTTCTACAAGGTGACTTCTTCTAGCTGATCTTTCTACAGGGTGATTTGTTTGTAGCTGAACTCTCCACAAGGTAACTTCTTCTAGCTGATCTCTCTACAGGGCAATTTGTTTGTAGCTGAACTCTCTACAGGTGATTTGTTTCAAGCTGAACTCTCTACTTGGTGGTTTCTTTGTAGCTGAACTATGTACAAGGTAATTTCTTCTAGCTGACCTCTCTACAGGGTGATTTGTTTGTAACTGAATTCTGTACAGGTGATTTGTTTGCAGCTGAGCTCTAAACAGAATGGTTTCTTTGTAGCTGAACTCTCTACAAGGTAACTTTCTAGCTGATGTCTCTACAAGGTGACTATGAACTCTCTACATGGTGATTTCTTTGTAACTGAACTTTCTACAAGGTGACTTCTTCTAGCTGATCTTTCTACAGGGTGATTTGTTTGTAGCTGAACTCTCTACAAGGTAACTTCTTCTAGCTGATCTCTCTACAGGGCAATTTGTTTGTAGCTGAACTCTCTACAGGTGATTTGTTTGAAGCTGAACTCTCTAAATGATGGTTTCTTTGTAGCTGAACTCTCTACAAGTTAACTTCTTCTAGCTGATCTCTCTACAGGGTGATTTGTTTGTAGCTGAATTCTGTATAGGTGATTTGTTTGCAGCTGAGCTCTTTAAATAATGGTTTCTTTGTAGCTGAACTATCTACAAGATAATTTCTTCTAGCTGATCTCTCCACATGGTGATTTGTTTGTAGCTGAATTCTGTATAGGTGATTTGTTTGCAGCTGAGTTCTTTAAATAATGGTTTCTTTGTAGCTGAACTCTCTCAAGGTAACTTCTTCTAGCTGATGTCTTTACAGGGTCACTAGTTTGTAGCTGAATTCTCTACATGGTGGTTTCTTTGTAACTTAACTCTCTACAAGGTAACTTTTTCTAGCTCATCTTTCTACAGGGTGATTTATTTGTATCTGAATTCTGTACAGGTGATTTGTTTGCAGCTGAGCTCTTTAAATAATGGTTTCTTTGTAGCTGAACTCTCTACAAGGTAACTTCTTCTAGCTGATGTCTCTACAAGGTCACTAGTTTGTAGCTGAGCTCTCTACATGGTGGTTTCTTTGTAACTGAACTCTCTACAAGGTGACCTCTTCTAGCTGATCTTTCTACAGGGTGATTTGTTTGAAGCTGAACTCTCTACAAGGTAACTTCTTCTAGCTGATCTCTCTACAGGGAGATTTGTTTGTAGCTGAACTCTCTACATGATGGTTTCTTTGTAGCTGAACTCTCTACAAGGTAACTTCTTCTAGCTAATCTCTCTACAGGGAGATTTGTTTGTAGCTGAACTCTCTACATGATGGTTTCTTTGTAGCTGAACCCTCTGCAAGGTAACTTCTTCTATTGATCTCTTCACACGGCGATTTGTTTGTAGCTGAACTCTCTACATGGTGGTTTCTTTGTAGCTGAACTCTACAAGGTGATTTTTTCTAGCTGAACTATCTCTTTCCATAGTTGCATGAACTCCCTACAAGGTAACTTCTTCTAGCTGATCTCTCTACAGGGTGACTTGTGTGTAGCTGATCTCTATACAGGTTTCTTATTTCTAGCTGATCTCTTGAATTCTCTTCAGGGTGACTGCTCTATTAGGATGACTGCTCTATTAGAGTATCTCGATCTCGCACTTGCTGCACCAAGTTGGATTTCGTGTTATAACTCCGTGGCTTTAAGTCTGATTCTTCTACACCATTGATGAGCCTTTCTAAAATGATTACTCCATCTGTATAACGATTTTCAAAGCATTACCCCAAGCGGTTTATCTGGTAGGCGTGGCAAGCAGTCGTTTTTTTATTAGCTAATCTCGATTGCGTAATTGTTACACACTGTTGGTTTTTTCGTTGTATCTTCCTGTTTTTTAACCCGATTTCTTTCAAACCACAAAAGGTTTGAGGTTCAATAGTTAACCTATTCATCCACCGATTTTCAGCTTCTTCCCATACGCGGTTTACCCTGTAGGCGTGACAACATATTGGTGTTATTTTTCGTGAATAATCGCTCATAACTCTTTGCCTGTTTATCGTATTCCAGCCTAAGTTGGTACCGAGATGCGCCTTTGTATCCCACTTCTGTGTGCCAAATTTCAAGGCAATCGGATATGGCATTCGAGTTTTATAGCAGTTTTTGTAAGTGTGCGACAAGAAAAAGAAAAATAAGAAGAAAGAAAAACGAAGAAACTGAGCCAATTTTTGAAGTCGCATATCTCGGGAACGCGTGAAGCGATTTCGCTCAAATTTGGAATGTAGAGTGCTGCAGTTGGGGGGCATGTCCACAGCAAAACTCGTCTTGTTTCATCAAGGAAGCACAGAGCTACGGAGGTGCGAAAATTGCGTTTTCTTTCTTCCTGTCAATATACTCACGGGTGTTACGCGCCGGCTTCTTGGGCCGCACGACACACTACCGTGTGTCTTGATATAAACGTACTTATACACCTTACTAGTCTGGTGCCATCTTAGCCCAGATTAAACTGTAGTCCACTTAGACAATGACTCAATAAAACAACTATATTCTAAATAATACTAACCTTTATGTTCGATTGTGGTAACTAATACTAACCTTTATGTTCGATTGTGGTAACCAGTTTTGTCATGTCACCAGATCCGAGTTTAGCCAGTGTGAATAGTAAGAATTAGACTAGTATCGTTTAGTAGTTGGGTTTTGTTTACTTAAAACGTCTACTTAGCTACTTTTTTTCGCTCGAGGGAATCACTATGGCGATTAGTCTGGCGCTTAGTCTATATGGCGATTGAGTGATCACGCTGGCATGTTGAGCACTACATAATGAGGGTCGAACAGCGAATGCAGGTTAGTGATATAACCCATAGCGTACTAGCTTTCTATGCTTTCAATATCTCAGGTGGCTGCAGTACTGCAGGGGGAACGTCATCGCAACGTCCGGCTTGGTTACCCACAATCGATGTTAGAAACCTGGCCTTTATAAGTGTTACAGCTGTCTTGCGAGACTCTCCCCACCTATTAGGTGAGTGGTACATAACAGTTATACAACATGCACTCGTTCTCTGCCTGTATAAACGCACTTGCCTTCGGGCCTAACGGCCCTCAGGTTCGTGCGTTTATATCAGGCAGAACACTCGTGGCCGTTGTATAACTATATAGTATTATAGCACATCTGGACCACAGCACATCCGTATTTCTCGCCAGTGGATATATTGCATCACAGATGTGAATTACAAAATAATTGTATGTATACAGTACACAGACGGTTTGGCATATCTTGTAGCTGAGCCTGACTAATCATGCAACAACATAAATATGTAGCACATACCTATATACTACAGCATAAGTAATTAACATTACTGTACAAGATTTTATGATGCATTAATGTGCTACAATTTCAATATTTTTACTGTTGCGTGGTTTACAGTTGAATTAAACAATACAAGCCAGTATAGTGGCTAGGTACGATATAGATTTTGAAACTTATCATCAGTAATTCTCCACACTGGTGGACAGTGGAGACCACCATTTGTGAGTGACTGTACAGTATTATTATTGTTTGACAAGATTGTGTTAAACAACACAACTGTACTAGGATACTGCAAACGCCCTTAATAACCAGGAAACTTGTCCATGGTCTCATTTACACCAGTACGTCCCCTTCCATGGGTGTACGCAGGAATTTTGAAAAGAAGTTTCCACTGTACAGCTAAGTGACTTATATTAGAGTATTTTACATTACCTGACTGCTCTATTAGAATATCTCAATCTTTCACGAAAATCATAATTTAGAACAATGCTATAAGTGTTGCTATCACTTAGAAGCTATTATTTTAACTAAGATGAAAGTTTAAAATATGTCCTGTCCCTTGATAGTCTGGAAACCTGAAGTTTCAATTTCTTAATGTTTCAAGTAGTTTATAAAATCCAAAGGGGTTTCCTGAAACTCCTGGAAATCTCCCTCGATATCCCCCTGCCTTTTACCAGAAATACTGCTACAGCTTGAATATATTTTAGGTCACTTGGTTCTAAATTCCTCAACATTGTGTGTTGACAGTCTTTTTGTTAAACCATCTGCCTCTTGTGCTTCTAAGGTGTTCCAAATATGTGATTGATCTCACTGTTTCGTAGATCAGCTCTATTCTCATTGTAATCTGTCACTGGATATTAGTGAATAATTTTCCTTCCTGTGTTGGAATGTAGTACGACGGTTGCTTTCCAATAAAATTCTATCTGTTTAATCAACATACAGTACTTGTAGGTAATGTGTAGTACCACTGAATGAGCCCTAAAAAGATAGTGAATTCTGTGAGTCATGAAAACCATCACAAATTATGTGGCACTTCATTATATCACTCATGCAAAACTTTAATAACAGTAGACTACTTTGCAAAACAAAAGTACTAAGTGGTTTAGCTTGGCAGGTACACAAAAATTTCTTGTTGCTAACAGCAGCTCTTGCAAACAACTATCCACAACCTGACATCTCAGTCTGAAATTGATAACTAACCAGGTAATACAAATCTTACATGAGTCCTTTACCGTAGAAAGCGTCAAACAGTTGAAACAGAGGCATTAACGCAATGAAATTGGTACACAAAAATAAGTTGTAGCAGCTGCACGTCAGTTTCTTACAAATTGTGTAGAAACATCAAAATAAGGTCGAATTGACCGCTTCTTTTCAGTAACACAGTCTTTTTCTTACTTAATTTAAACAAGCAAACAACGAAGTAGAGTTAACAGTTTCGCCTTATCACTGAACTAAAACGTGGAGCGCATAGAAATAATTATCAACGTGGATTGGAATTTTGGAATGTATGGTTGCTATTGGAGCGCGCCGCTACGTTTCATATCCCGGGTAACGAATATACAATCTATGCTGTACACACACTTGTCTGTCGCTTGTCTGGATGCTTTCCTTGGCCACACGACACACTGTAGCATGTGTCCTGATTGTAAAAATATTTAGAAATTGTACTGAATGCTTGGCAATGATTAGGCTGAGATTAGAGAACTTATAACTGCATTTGTAATAAAATATAATATCCTAATGTTTTCTCTTACCAAACCTGGCATGCCTTGTACTTGTGCCTTATGCTTACCACTTGAATTTTTTCAGCACATTTCTTGGCTATCTCCACTCGTAAGTGTTTCATAGAAGCTTCCATTTTTCTAGCATTTTAATTTGTTAATATGCTATACTCTATGTACACGTAAGGTACTAACTTGCCATTTTGTTTGTTTTTTCCAGCAATCTGATCACAATAAGCTTGGGTTATCAATTTCTGGTATGTGACTAATTCTCTGTAACACAGAAAGTTATAAATTACTGACATACAGTATACTGACAGTACTTGCACAGTTATTATGAATGATGACCAAATATGTGTAGTACAATTTTGCAGTACATAAGCTGATTATAAGAATGGTTTTAATTTGTGACAGCAAATTCATTATATTGTAGTAAGAATACCAATCAATAAATAACCCTAGCAATACATATACATGAGCAGTTATAATGTTTTAAGTATAGTTTGAATGCAGAGGGCTGTATGGCTCCTTAGGTTGCATATTTTGAAGTCCAGGCAGAACGGAAATTTTGTGTCATCAATTACGAGGATACACACATGCTTGGTTTTTATGCTTGCCAAAAAAAGCACTTAAAGCCTCTCCCCCTATGCACTGGAGAGAAGCTGGGGGAGTCTTGAGTGAAGCAAACTCTAATAAGTCACCAGCTCGATTGTATCTCCACTAGAATAGCAGCACAAGGCATCAATCCCTAACAATGGTCATTCTGGATCAGCTGTTTACTGGCTATTGATGCAGTAAAAATACTCAAAGAATACATGAACAAAACTGCATCCATGCCTTAATTTCAATTATGGAAATGTCTTTTCAACAAAAAAGGTTTTAGCAATCTGTTTTTGAAGAGAGGGGCCTCTTTGAAATATCTGAAAATTAAAACTACCTGCACTATACAGTATACTGTGTATTTTTTTGTTTGAATAGATAATCTATGCAGAAACAGTGGCAATTCTCCAAGAACAGCACACATAGCACTCAAATCCTGCAGACGTTGGTGTCAATTTACATATTAGTGACTAAACCAGGCTTTCACACACATACAATTCCTTGAATTTAACCGCTTGAAACTTGACCACTGAGTAAGCTGTTGGCTTACAATTTTCACACAATTCTTTCAGTGCATTGAGCAATAACAGGTCAAAATTTGAAAGTGATAGCATACTCCTATATTGAGTTATGGTGTCCTTTAAAGTCATAAAGCTGGATGAATGTGGAAGTCTGGTTTTGTCAAATACAGTCATAGTTCTGACAAATGGTAATGTACATCAGCGTCCCACACTATAGATCTGTTTTCCATCCCAGTTTTGTCCTAGTGAGCCTTCTTTCCAGTAGCTTTTTACCTCTCTTCTCGGTTTTCAACTTTTTATGTCAGCATCATAAAATCATTGTAAAGCATACCACAAAAGCCTAACCATGTACACATAGACTAAATAAATAACTTTGATTAGAGTACAAGTAGTATTCACGATGTATATTCTAAGATAGCACAAATTAATGCAAGCATGTGATGGTTATATAGCAAAGAGCAGAAAAACTTGAAATGTATTTTATTCACATCATAATTGCAAAACTTGATTGTATGCATAATGTATCTACCACTGTACAAGCTATTACGCTTACTTTTCATGCATCTTCAACAATGTCTTAACTTGCTCTTCATGTAATGATAACAGTACGGCAGCAGTTTCATTATATCGCTAATAAATAAAGTACATAACTACAGCTCAGCAGTACTAGGCAATGCTGACTACTTAAATACTGTTGTTACAATAGCAGTATAACAAAAGTGAGCTAACTTGTGCATACTAGTAAAGTCTTTTCTAGGTGGTCATGTTCTTCCAAACTAAAGGAGTTGTATTAATATATGGCTGGTAAGCCCCGGAAAACCAGTCTTATTACCAGATTTGACTTTTACTGCATACATACATACATACATAAGTACTATACAGCAACATAATTACTAAATTTATAACCACCAAAGTTAAGTAGTCTGCTTTGTTGGTGACTTTTCCAGGCCCACCCATGAATGGTCTGATGGAGCTTAGGCCAACCCTAGAGATAACTAGATCTGACAGCATAGTTTTGTGGTGTTGGATAAAGACCTGTACTGTATTTTTCCTTGGTTTTGAGCCTTTACTACTAACTTTCTCTTCCAGCTGTGTTTTCTTCTTCTATGATAAAAGAACCCTCAGTCCTCAATGCCACCCTCAAAAACCACCCTGATTGGATCTTATCTAATTTCACAAACTATCTAAAATGTCAGGAAACCTGGCTGTTATTATATATACTTGTGCAATGAATGCTCTGAAGGATAAAGAAGTATTGTAAAACATGCAAAAAGTTTGGTAGACATAAAGTCAAGCTACACTACACATTGAAAAGCAACATTTTAATTAGGAGATCGGACTGGTTTTCCCATAGACACATTTGCAAATTTAGATGCCAGTTATTTCAAAGCACTTTTCAAACAACAGCAATACCAATAATGATCCTACGTATGTATCCCAATCATTGATAACCACTAGCCCTACAACTCAGCATTTGTGTAGTGTGCACAGCTACACAATAGTTATATCATACTTATTACAAAACAATAACTAAAAATATTATTTACATGGCAGACTAATTCCTAGGGATCAAGTGTATCATAGACTTGACACACTTAACCATATAGATTCAGCTACATAAAAATCACCCCTAAGAGAGTTCAGCTATAGGAAGTCAAGTTTGGTACAAACAAGCCACCCTGTAGAGAGTTCAGCTACAAACATTACATGCTGTATGTTATGAGTCTCTCTGTAGAGAGATCAGCTAGGTCAAAAGTCATCCTGTAGACATTCCATCTAGGGGTACAGTACTGGAGTCACCTTGTAAAGAAAGAGTTCAGCTACGTAAAAATGCCACTCTGTAGAGAGTTCAGCTACAAACAGATCATTCTGTAGAGTTCAGCTCACTGTGTAAAAACAAGTCAACCTGTAGAGAGTTCATGTGATAATTTATAGAAACAATTGTAAAATTGTTATGACTATAAATAGTTCAAATGGACATCAGAAATAAAATAATCTGCACTCCGCCTTATTCTTGTAGTAAAAAGGAAGCTCTAAAGCTGGTCTGTGCAATCGCAATGAAGAATTAATATTTATACCAAAAGAACCAAGCTGTGAAAAAGTGTGTGGCCCCCCAAATAGCCAGGGTGAAAAGATGTGAAATCCAAGGTGGCAGCCAAGAATTGGCTGTAATGGTAGGATAGTGGCAAAGTTTTATTTACAACAATTCAGTGTTTCACTCTACAAGCTTCACTAGGATTCAGCACCAAATTTACCTGAATTGTTGTTAAAATTTTTGCCCATCACAGCCATTTCTTGGCCACCATCTTGAATTTCACTTTTTTTTTACATCCTGGTTTTTTGGGGAGGGCTGTTTTGATATATAGTATAACTGGATGCCTGGTAACACATTTTAAAATAACAAAAATACCTCTTCACTAATTTTAAACTGAAGTCGGAATTCTTCATCACCACGATCAGAATGTAATACATCTCCTTCAGGAAGCTTCTTTGATTGCTTTACATAATAAATGTAATAACATATGTTAATTAGCAGTTGTATTAATAGTAACAGTACATGATCTCTTAAAATTTACAGTAACTAGCTGTGTGGGAAAATCCCTACTTTGGTAATGAAAAGTATACATATTCCAACAAACCTATCTACCATCATGTCTTTTGTTCACTACTTATTAATGCAACGATTCTTACTTCAGCTGCAGTCTTTAATTAGTTTTTAATTATACTAGAAGAACTTACTGGTTCTAATGATTTAGCTCTTAACATCTTTAAGTCAATTCCACTACTTGAAGGTCTCTGCAAGTTCATTAAATCATGAAAACTAATTTTGACAAAAACAATTTACAGGTTTAAGAGCACGTCCTATTGCACCATATTCTTTATCCATTTTCTTGTTAAACTTCACCATACGCTGTAGATATATAGTACCATTAATTATGATCACAAGACATTTAGTTACTATTACCTCTTAGATGTGCTTACCTTGCTGTTGGTGACTACAACGTCACTAGGTTTAATAGCAGGAATATTACGAGTTTTCACTTTATTGAGCATATCATTGTCAATCTCTAATGTAGCTAAATAAGTAGCTCAAAACAACATTTATTATCCAAGTACAGTAACTCACTTAGAGATATTCTCGCAATTCGAGTCTTGGGTAATTCCATATCTTCAGTGTTTATATCCTAAGAAATATTCAACAAGTATTATAAATGTAGTATCACATAAATATATTAGCTACAGTACTAATGTAGGTTTATTGTAAACAAACCGCCACCATGTTTCTGTATAGTATTAAATATGTAATCATATCCAAAAAATACAGGCATACTTTATCATTTTAATATCTAACAGCCATTGAAACACAATGGATGAAATTCTGCATGCTATAATACGTATGTGAAAAATATGAAAAAAAATGATTGCTCCATTATTCAATGAAGCAATTATCAAATCAAAAAACCTACAACCCCTCTAGTTCACATATTCACGAAGAGCTTGGCTATTTTTGCTTTGTGTCTGTACTTATTTGTGGCTGCAGGGTGAAATGTTTGTAGCTGAATTCTCATCAGGGTGACTTGTTTGTGGCTGAACCTTCCACAGAGTGATTGTTTGTAGCTGAAATTTCTACACAGTGACTTGTTTGCAGCTGAACTCTCTCAAAGGTAACTTTTAAAGCTGAACTCTACAGGTGACTTGTTTGTGGCTGAACTCTCAACAGGGTGATTTGTTTGTAGCTGAACTCCCTACAGGGTGACTTGCTTGTGGCTCAACTCTTCACAGGGTGACTTGTTTGTAGCTGAAAGAACTCGCTACACAGTGACTTGTTTGTAGCTGAACACTCTACTGGGTAACTTTTTTTTTGCTGAGCTCTACAAGTGACTTGTCCTCCCCACAGGTGACTTGTTTGTTGCTGAATTCTCTACAGGGTGACTTGTCTGTAGACTTGTTTGCAACTGAACTCTCTACAGGGTAATTTGTTTGTAGCTGAACTCTCTACAGGGTGAATTGATTGTAGCTGAACTCTCCACAGGGTGACTTGAACTCTCTACAGGGTGATTTGATTGTAGCTGAATGTTCTAATACAGTGACTTAATATGTAGCTGAATGTTCTATTAGGGTGACTGCATTTTTAGAGTATCTTGATCGCGCACTTGTTGACTTTCATAGTGTAACTCAGTGGTTTTTAATCTCATTCCTTGTAAACTACTGAAAGATCATTCTAAAATAATTATTCTACTGCTCTATCTATTTTCAGCTGATTCCATTAGCTAGTTTGCCTGGTAGGCGTGACAAGTTATACTTTTTTATTAACAAAACTCTATCATGCACTTTTTTACACATAATTGGAGTTTTTGTAATAACTCCATGACTGTTGATGTAATTCCACAGAAGATTTTCACTATGATGGTTATTCCATGTACAGATCAATTTTAAAGTTATTCCATCAAGTGGTTTACCCTGGAAGCGTGACAATAAATCACTGTTGGAGTTTTGAAAAATCATGCATAACTCCCTTGTTTTTTGTTTGATCTGTACCAAAATTGGACTGTAAATGTGGTTGTCATGCCCTTCCAAATGGTACGAAAATCAACCAAAGCACGCACAAATTATTATGATCTTTCTAAAGTGTGCGAAAAGAAGAAGATTATAAGGAGAAAAGATGAAGAAAATAAGACAAATTTTGAAGGCATGTATCACAGTGATGAATGGGTAGATTCACCTAAACTTTTGAATGGGAGGTGCCCTATCCCAAGGTAGTTTCTACAGCAAAAATAGTTAATTTCTGTCCAGTTATTATTGAGCTACGGATGCGTGAAAATAGTGTTTTCTTGGTTTCTGTAAATACACAGTTGTCTGTTGTGCGCCTGCACTAGCTGTACTTGGCCACACAACATCTAAGACATAATAATCATTTGGGCAATGCATGGATGCGTACTTCTACCCACCACATGTCAGCCATTGAGCAGACCATGAAACAACACAAGGAAGACAACTAGATTTATATACGTAAGCAAGTAACTTATAGTCCTAAATACGTAATTTAATGTACATTAGGTGACCAGATCTGCAAAAACCTGATACAATCGTGCATTTTTCCAAGTTCCTGTTTATTAATTATTTTTAATCTATTCAGTCAAATAGAAGTTTCAGCCTGATATGGCAATACTGCTAGGAGTTACAGACCTACAAAGTAGCAACAATAGAAAAATTTATTTGTACAGCAAGTATAGGGAAAATAAATTACAGGTGCTTACTAAAATGATTGTAACTTATGAGTAGAATTACACACAAAGTTGAAATTTACACCATCCTGTTTGGTATGAGTAGAGGAATCGATTACTAGGTAAATTTTTCCTTGAATCACCTTTCTAAACTACATACAAATGCAAAATTAGTGAAGAAAGATCAATCACAAACTACTGTATAGACATGGCTTAAACAAATGTGCATAACTTCTGGATCCTTGTGTCAACTGCAAAGATTTTCAAGTTCCTTTTAAGTGGGCATATAGAATGATATCCAGGTTTTGATTGTTAGGCCCTCTTGTCACTAAGAACAAAGCATTAAAAAATTATGGATTTTTTTCAATAATAATCAAATTCCACCCATTGTGTTCAGTGCTTTAAATCATAAATTTAGGCTTGCGTGATAGTGTCGGTTTTTTGCAGATCTGGTCACATTAGCTTATTTACTGTCCCAATAGCAAAGTTACCCTGTAGTAGGCTCAATGTAGGCTATGTAAAACCAAAAACTAGATCCCACAATTGCATTTTTTTAATTGTGTGTAATGATGTATGAATAATGTTCTGAACTCTATTAGCCCACACTATTGAAACTACTATCAATCATTAGATACTGAATCAGATGTATAAAACAAACAGGGTGAATGTTTGTGAGTTCTTTCACTTATTGGGTGAGTATGCCTAGAGTGATAAATACCACTACCTTGTCTAGTTTTGCTGATAATTACAACCTAACCCCTCAGGCTTGCAGCCCTTGGGCTTTTGGGTGTGTATTATCAGCAAAATCAGCTGTGGTACATGTGTTTCTTTATGCTGCATTCATATAGTCAGAGCTCCAAGAATGTTAGTGTAAGTCACCATTTATCGAACAGATTTTAACAAATGCTTATATTTCCTCAACATACAGACTTCTTGGTTGGACTATTCAATAGAATGACCTTTGGTCTCTTTGGGTACCAAGTTGTAAGTAAATCATACCAGCACATTGCGAGTTATTGGCAAAACCTCAGACCTTATTGTTTGCCATTTCTTGAACACCAGTATGTAATATTGAACAACTCAATGACAGTTCGCATATTACTTGCTAGGGAATTACCCTGTCACTTTGAGGTTTCTATGAGATATCCTGACTCCAAAGTGAAGTGGTCACTACGTTTCGCTTTCAGCTATGTTCAACCCATTACACAGTGCTACAAATGAAGAACAATAGGAGATGCACCTCTGCAATCAACCCAGTCACCACTAAAAATATGGTGATGTTTTGCGTGCCCCAACTATCAATTATTGATTCGAAAGTGGAGTGGCATTACGCTCTGCTTTCACCTATTTAGCATTACAATGAAGTATCAGAAGTGCCCCTGCAATCAATCCAGTCATCATGGAAAATACGGATGATTTCCATTTATAAATATAGGGAAGCCATGCATTGTGCTACCACAAATCAACACCTTGGGCAGTCAGCAAAAAAGGGGACACAAAGGAGGACAAAGGTAAGTCCATGATGGGTGCATTGTATATACTGTGGTATGCCAAAAGGCATATCTAGGGATGAAGTGATGTTGAACAATCAAAACAAATCAAGCCTGTAGCCTTAGCCGCTATCGAGTTACGCTTGTCCGAAGGCATCAGGCAGGCAGGCAGGCAGGCAGGCAGGCAGGCAGGCAGGCAGGCAGGCAGGCAGGCAGGCAGGCAGGCAGGCAGGCAGGCAGGCAGGCAGGCAGGCAGGCAGGCAGGCAGGCAGGCAGGCAGGCAGGCAGGCAGGCAGGCAGGCAGGCAGGCAGGCAGGCAGGCAGGCAGGCAGGCAGGCAGGCAGGCAGGCAGGCAGGCAGGCAGGCAGGCAGGCAGGCAGGCAGGCAGGCAGGCAGGCAGGCAGGCAGGCAGGCAGGCAGGCAGGCAGGCAGGCAGGCAGGCAGGCAGGCAGGCAGGCAGGCAGGCAGGCAGGCAGGCAGGCAGGCAGGCAGGCAGGCAGGCAGGCAGGCAGGCAGGCAGGCAGGCAGGCAGGCAGGCAGGCAGGCAGGCAGGCAGGCAGGCAGGCAGGCAGGCAGGCAGGCAGGCAGGCAGGCAGGCAGGCAGGCAGGCAGGCAGGCAGGCAGGCAGGCAGGCAGGCAGGCAGGCAGGCAGGCAGGCAGGCAGGCAGGCAGGCAGGCAGGCAGGCAGGCAGGCAGGCAGGCAGGCAGGCAGGCAGGCAGGCAGGCAGTCAGTAGAAAATAAATATTTTTAAAAAGTTTTGTAACAACCTATTGGAAGCATTTATGGTCATACTGAAGGTACTTTTGGGCTTGGTTATACCTAGCCAATACTGCCAAGGTGCCAGGATGGTATTGTAAAGCTTGTTTTTGGGTGATGTTTTTTGGCCAGAATGACCCAAACCTTTGTGATCCCTACTTTACAGCACGTACGGTACTACGATACTACTGTACTGTATGATATTTGTACATACATTAGTATAAACATATGTATACAATAATTAAATAGATTAATATATGAATGTACTGTATATACACACATACATGTACCTACCACAGCTTTCCCACAAGATGCTGACAGACTGCGAGGGCGTTGCATATCAGTAACAAAATCTTTTTAAAGAGATAAAAGCAGTAACTACTGTATGTGCGCTTTATACGTGCAAAGAATACCATAGATCATCAACCCTTTAAAGATCAACAATATGGATCATATAACTGCATTAGTACAAGGTAATGTATTCACACCTCAGATCAAAGCCTGTGTAGCTTTGTATCACAAATTCTACTGGTTCTGAAATGTTTACATAATATACGGATGCACACTTATTATACCTGTACATATCTTATCCATCATGACTGCCACCTTTGATTTCACAACTTTTTCACTCAGAGTTTTGAAGGCCACACCCTTTTTATACAGCTTGGCTGTTTTTGCATGGATTCCACTTCTTTTTGTATTTTAAATATATACCCCAAAGCCAACCATACACTGGCTTTGATGTTTGTTAATATAATATATTAATCTTAATACAGGATTATATGAAAGGCAAAAGCCTGTAAGTCCTGGTCCCAATACTTCTAACTATTATAGCTACAGTTCAGTATAAAGTTATCTTTGTTGTGCTTGTCAAGGGTTGCTTTACACTCATTGGTTGATGTTTTTACACAAATAAATGTTCTCCTTATCTACAGATGCAATGACGATAATATAAGACAAACTACTGCTCTACCAATACAGAAAAATACCTGCCAATCCGATACCAAAGGATCTATGTTAAAACTGATAATTGTTCTATAATTATGTGCTTGCTTGTTCATGGCTATACAACTATAGTGCCTGTATATATTTGCAATAGTATTTTATAACAAAGTAAATTACTTCGAAGTAAATGACTTCACTGTTTGCTTATTAGGATTTTGCAGTGACTGTTCTATTAGAGTATCATGCAAAGCATGATAAGTTGCAGGTGTTCAATGTTTAATAAAGCAAATCCTGTACCTTTTGTGCTAGAATATGATTTCCAGTGTGTTGTCACAAATTTTACTAGCATAGCACTTATTATGATGATGATAATTCCGCTGATCTGGCTATACTATCGGCCTTGATTCCATGAAATACTAGAGAAGTTACATTGGTAATGTATTGTAGAGTATACTTTACGTTTGTAATACTCTAATAGAGTGCACATTCTTTACGAGGATTTCTAATAGAACGCACATAATATTATGTGACTGGATTTGCGAAAAGGGGTCATCCACACACATCCAATTCTATGGATTTGGAGGACCATAACTCAGTTGTCAAAGTAGCTATGAAACACAAAATTTTTCCATCAATTAACCTATGTTGGTTCTCACAACAGCCCAAATTTCAAGGCAATAGCTTATTGTAATTTGGTATATTGGATGTGTGTGGAAGACTCCTTTTCGCAAATCCAGTCACATAATTGTAATGTTCTAGATTTCCATTGGTACAGTACAGCTCAAAGGTAATGTCGCGAGTATACACATGCGAGTAATGCTCGCATCTTCTCGCAGGATCATTCTTTTGCAATGTACTGTACAATACCTGTGGAATATCGCGTGGATATGCACTAGCCACGCGAGAAACTCACCACACATGAGAACACTTGCTACTGAGTTTAGTAACTTCTTACAACACTTTAATCACATAAACATTTGTGATCGGTCCCATAATTATGTTCGTACAAGCCTAGCTACTGTAGCTAATTATTCAGTAGAATGCAATAAACGCATGCCTGGGCCCGCAGAACACAATGGGTGGAATATTTACGAAAACGAAAAAAGAATCCATAAATTCTAAAGCGCTTGTTTCACAATGAAAGAAAGTCATAACACCAAAAACCTTGGCAGCATCGTGATCCCAAAAGCAAGAGGAGTTCCAGAGTCTTTGTTTCGTATCAGTACTCTCAAGGAGACAGAAGATATCAGCGTTAGTCTGCCTTGCGTTAGATGAGCGGTTCACTATCGCTTTTTCTCACGTTCATTTACCTTCGCTAGTCCCCCGTGGACGTAGGAAAGGCCTGGAAGACAAAACTTACCCAGCAATGGATTTGCTTGTTCATGGAGAATTTGATGGTGCAGGTTGCATCTTGGTAGAGGACTGCATCTGTATGTTATGATCGTTTTATTTAACGCCTGTAGTTTATTGTCACTGTACAAATCGATTTTTGGCTGTTAGCACTTCATAGACCCTTTGTAGTGCTGTAAATTCGAAATTTCTTGACTTCTAGAGTTGAAACTTCGGTTGATCATTCCTTTAACTATCTAGATAAAGAAAATACAAATTAGAAAAATGCACTAACTGGGAGTTCTGTGGCATTACTTGGCGACCAATCCATCTAGGTTTACGGTAGCTATACTGCTAGCTACAGCACTGACTGTAGTCTGAGACAGAGTCAAGGTCAAGTCAGTAGCTAAGTTACCAAGTATTCGGTAGCTACAACACAGGCATTGCAATAGGAGACTTCACAGCTGGTGGAACTGAGCCAGTGCCGCCTCCCAAGACCATAGGTGAGACCTGTTATCTGGTCTTGCGTGACGCTCTCGAGTAAAGTTAGCTATCGTGGAACATTACCGTAGCCTTGCTGCATCCACATGGGTCACTCGAGCGTACGTCATGCGCGTCATGTGTGTACATGCTACGTTACCCGTGAGCTGTACTGTAGATCTATGAAATTATGAACTTTTACTACTGAGTAGGTTTTAGGTAGAAATTAAGTGAGATGAACAGCTGTGATAGCAGAAGCTTAGTGGTTAAGGATTTGGATGTTCAGTATGGAGGTCCCTGGTTTGAATGCTGGTAAGTTTTTTTCTCGACATTTTTATCCTGCAGTGACTGTTCTATTAGAGTATTCCAGCCCCACGATTTACAGTTGTTTGGATTTTTCCTAGTAACTCTATAGCTGTCAATGGAATTTCTTTCCTATACACATACCAATTTTAAAATTAGGTGTGACAACAAGTCGGCCTTTTTAAATGCAAATAATCACTCATAGCTCTATGATTATTAATCCGATTTGGACCAAACTTGGTATGTGATTGTTTTGCAATACATTCTTAATTAAAGTGAACCAAAGCTCAAGAAAATTGAGCTACACATTTGCATTTATAATGGTATTAGCAAAGTGTATGAAAAGAATAATCTAAGCCCCCTGAGCCCCTTAAATGAAGAAAAATAAAAATGAAGCCAAATTTTGAAAGCTCATATTTCATGATTGCATTAGATTGCATTAAGCAATATTGTTCAAATTTGGTATACGGGGTACTGAAGGTAGAGGACATTTGCAGTATAAAAATGATTCTAGTTTGAGAATGGAGCATGGAGCTACATGCGAGTATATATGTGTGAAAATCATGGTTTGTTTCTTCCTGTAAATATACTCACGGTATGGCGGACTGACTTTCTTGGCCTCATTAACTCAAGATATTGCACAATTAGATGTACATATTAAGTATCATGTTAACTGATTCCTAAGATTTCTTATGCCCAATGTAGCCATACATCTTGAGATCAATAAGGATTAAGTTTTTGGTATAGTATTGTGAAAGTTTTCAGAGTAAGTTCTTTGACTGAAATGGAGAAATTTTAGAAAGTTAACAGGTTAGTTCTACATTACTACTGTTGTAGTAAATACTACACACCTGGCTCAGTGTTAGATGACATGTGCTTAACCATGCCATGAGTGGGGAAAGCTTGTTCATCCATGACTATAATTTACTAGTGCAATTAAAACTTGTAAATGTAAAGTGAAGTGGGATTCCAGCAATAAAAATGAAACAAGAAATAATATGAATAATAGTAGCTATTACAATATAGCTGTATGTGGGAAATCAATGCTAAAGTAACATAATATATGTGACTGGATTTGCGAAAAGGGGTCTTCAACACACATCCAATATACCAACTTTGACAATTCATACCTTAAAATTACAATACGCTATTGGCTTGAAATTTGGGCTGTACTGAGAACCAACATAGGTTAATTGGTGGAGAAAGTTTACGGTTTGTATGTACTTTGCCAACTGTGTTATGGTCTTCCAAATTCATAGAATTGGATGTGTGTGGAAGACCCCTTTTCGCAAATCCGGTCACATATATAGCTTTGTCATATGTGGGAAAAGTGAGATTTTTCCACATGCATACGTATAGTTTTCACTGGAACCCTGATTTACTGCACTAATTTGTTAGTTTTTTTTTGTTATAGCATATCTACGATATGCACACGTGGCAGTGACTGCTTTATTAGACCATCTCGAGTGAGCTATGTTATACTCTGTAAATTATAAAGGGTTTGGTTGTCATGTCTGGTTTTCTACAGAACAAGTTGGTATTGTGCTACTTATAAAAACCAGGTACCGTGCAGCTATTTTTGATGTGCAATAATACATAATTAATTTATTGCAATTCTCGGATTTCATACTTCATGAAATTTTTGTAATTCTTCAATTACGTTGCTATGCACTGCTAAGGAAGCACTGCTTAAACAAACCGCTTTTAACAACATATTACGCACAGAAATATCTTCTAAACTGTTTTATAGTGTGACTAGCGTGTTTTTTCCCACAAATTCTCTCGACACAGCCTCAAAGCTGCTCTTCATTTTTGTTCATGTATGTAAGGGATATGCCCTCTTTCAATTCGAAGCGATAGGCTATTCCTGGTAGTGTACGAAGCCTGCACCGTTGTTTTTCAGTTGCTAAATGCCTGAAAACCTCAAGGGGAAGGTAGTCTGAGGAAAGTCGCCACACCCGTATTTCAGTCTGTCAAAAAGAAACCACCTCAGAGCAAAGTTCACCTGTGCAGAAGGTTAATACAGACTTCATTTCACTTTTACTTCTTACATAAAAGCTGCTTTTACCATTATTTAACGATTTTGCTCATGTGGGTGTGTACGGACAAACATAGGTAGGTAGATAGGTAGGTAGGTACACACACACACACACACACACACACACACACACACACACACACACACACACACACACACACACACACACACACACACACACACACACACACACACACACACACACTTTTACAAAAACAATTTCAGTAAACCAGGCGCGCACCCACTGTGGGCGCGCACCTGGTTTAAAACTGTAACTGATTGCAGCTAAATTACGTATTAAGGGGTATGGTCACCATGCTCTATTATGTAAGGGTGTGTGTGATAGCATGTTCTTATCCTTTAAGTGGTGTGGAAACAATGTAATAATTTAATTACTACAGCTACAGGTATTTACTGCCACTTACAGTAGCGTAAGCACTTGAAATAGTTTTGGAGAGTCTTATTACAGTCTTCTGAGGAAATGTTTGATATAGAAAATTAATGCCTCAGTTTGGTTTCCTTGTATATGTGAAGAAGAATACAATCAATGTAATTGAAGATAGAAGAGAAAGACAAAGAGCAGAAGGTAGATACTCAGAAAAGGCACATACCACAGGTGAGTTTGTTACTGTGGTCAGAAGTGGTGACTGTGCACTGCTTTGTTTGGCTTCTAGCCTTGCGACTGAGATCAGGCTGGCTGGCAGGGTGGTAGACCAAAAGTTGGATTTGAGCTATTTTTTTTTAAAGTCAGTATTCGGCCTACTGTGGTTTCTTCGTTTTGATGCTGGATGTGATGCTATGTAGATGCAACAAGATTACCCCATAAATTCACATGTAATATTTCTACATGTATGATGGTTTTTAATAGCAGAATTTTGGTGGGCATCATTCAGGATAACAGTACTACTGCACTGTTTGATTTATGGCTATGATTATTATAGTGAGTAGTTAGCTACACTTGAAACAAAGTTACCATTAAACTTGTGTTACGATGTCCTGTGCTTATTTTTTCACTGTATAAAACCACAGTCAAGCTTTTTGTATACTTGCATCATTACATGTATGCTCGAATCCTCAGTACAGTCGACTGCATATGTGCTTGATCATTTCATTCAGTTCTCTAATAAAACAAAAGAGGTACTTTATTTTGAGAGTTTGAAGTTGTTTAATGTACTTGCATAATTAAGGCAAGCCGAATTATTATGCAATGTTCAAACCCGTGTACAGTAACGTCTTGTTGCTATTCTTAATTATGTCGTTATTCAGTATCCACTGTCGAAATTTGTTCAAATACGATACAAAATTACACTCATGCAGGGTTCCAGCAGTTTCCCACACATGTAGATAATTCACCCATGTGGCACATAGGTTGTTTTCAAATCAACACGAATGTATAATTTAGGTATGTACGTACTTTATGGGTGGCAACTGTTAAGGGCAATTACTATAGCTATTATACAGCAAGCTAGAAAGAATGGAGAACTGATTAACTGAAAATACTGTAAAGCTGTTTTTGTAACCAAGAGTGTTTCTCTAATGGAAAGTAGTAATAATGTAAGGCAAATAGGATGAAATTCAGACTGCTGCACATTTAGTATAGTAGCTATTAGAAGGTAAGTATTACAAGAAATCAAGGAAATACAGCCATAAACTATGTAACATGATTACCTGTCCAGTGATCAGGAACAAAGTCTTCAATCTTAATGAAGACAAACAAAGAAGTCAACAGTAGTGGTTGACTATGCTTGTCTCTTAAGGTAACAAAACGATATCCAGATCTTATCATTGATAATGGTAGTACTCTCTGGCCAATAAGATCACCCTTGTCATCTGCTACTGAAATCCGTAACAAGCACATCTCTGGTAGAATGACCTACATAGAGCAAAAAGTACAAAAGTTTGTGAAAGGATCATTAATAAATAACTTGGCAACCTTTTTAAACACAAAAGTCTCATCATGATTGTTCCATTCAGGATGAGGACCAACTTGATAACGTGTCTTCATCACTCCCTTACGAACAGTGTCCACTGGTAACCCAAACATCTCAATATCCACCATGTTAAGTCGTTCAGACAAGAACAATCCTGATAGTATCTAATTAACAACACTTGATTACTGCATTGATACTTTTAATTACATACGTTGATCATACATCATACACATGTGAGTATGTACCTGCACGAACCTTTATGGTAATCTTACTGGGCACAGTGTCCCCATAACGTTGATCAAACATGTTGAATGGTATCACTTTAGCATGCTGTAATATTGATGGTTTTAATATATATCTAATACAAAAAAAGATGGGATATACTTCTATGAGTAGACAGCATTTAAAACAAGAACTCACCCACACTTCAAATTCTGTTCAAATTTTGCAAAATTCAGCTGCATGGGTAGGTCTACATACACATACATTATGTACCAACAAAATTCATGAGTTGTGTGCGTAATGCAAGCACACACACTGTTAAATACATACATAATATTATGTATTACATACTGTACATAATATTATGTATTACATACTGTACATGATGGCTTGCATATACGTAGTTGTTTTTTTTTAACATAATATAATACATTTTTGATTGTTTTTGTACATCTGATTCAGTTGCATGCACTTGAATGCATTTCACCTTAATCCTTATAATGCATTTTTACATCTAGAGGTAGTTTAAATGCAGAACACAAAAAATATTAAATTTCATAATAATGTGCGGTCCAGATTAAATCTAACAAAACTTGGTAGCAAATGCTGCAGTATTTATTACAGCACTGAAAAGGCCATGTGTGCCTTCATAACTTGACTAAGGTTAAACTGTGGGCTTGATTTCTTCACTGTTTGATATCACTTCGGCCAGAGATGTGTTTTATCCACCGACAATGCATGCATTATGGGCTTACCTTTGTTCTCCTTCGTGTCCTATTTCTTTCTCCACTACTGTGGAGGTGTTGATTGGCAGTAATGCGTTGTGGTTTCAATACATTTGCAGAGGCACTTCTCACCTACACCTGCTGATATACTAATGGAGGTTGAATCTGTAATTCAGCAATGGCTATAGAATGAAGTGGAGATTAATTGAAAGATCAAGATACTCTAATTGAGCAGAAAATTGATATAGATTTAGTGACATGAAAAGGAACAGCATTGTTGGAAAACAATTGTATAGAATTTTCAGATTATTCACTGGGGAAAAGAAATATTATATAGCAGACTAGATAATGTAAAATTTCAAATGTAGATACTTATACTGCTAGTCTCTGGTTGGTTTTCTGACCAAGGGAATTTGGGTGCATAAGATGCATCCTTGATAGAAATCACAATATGATTGTTATTTTGTTAGTGTATGTTTGCATGCATAACTTTATTAGAGAGGCTATAATTGCATTAATGTACTGATTCATACAAGAAAATGGCTATCTATTAAGTGTTAAGCCATTAAAATGTTTGTGGTCTGTCAGTAGCTGGGAGCTACACCCTGCATCAGTAATTCAACACTGCTCTTTGAAACTGTCCTTTGAAAAATCTTGGCTGCACCCCTGTATGCAATGATTTACCAGTAACGAATTATTTTATTACAAAAATGTAAACAAAAAGTACAATAAACAATTAGAAATTTTACATTTGAGTAGAAGAAAAGCAAGAAAACAAGGGAGGTCATCTACACCTACAGCTATACTAGTTAACAACATTTAATTCCTACTTGAGTAATATACTGCCTGTCTATATGCATGACTGAAGTAGGGATTAAATGTCAACTAGTATAGCTGCAGATATAGTTTGTTTTATTGTTTTTTTTTGTTGTTTGTTTTGTTTCGGGTCTATGATCCCTACTCAAAAGTCCCAAAGGATTGCTTTGGATAGTTTCTGACACTTTAAAAGGTCATGCATAGAATCCATTATCCATACTTAATTCAATACAACACCATTTAATACTTACAAGGAGAGAGCAGGTGGGTTTCAAATGTATGATTAAAACAGGAAATTACAATTAAAATAATAATTACCTGGTGTCTGATAATTTAATGCAACAATCTGACAACCAGCACTCCAGTACCACTGAAATTATAGCAATGATAAACTGTGAACAATACATTAACTAGACTAACATCTGGTAGGTAGTTGGATGAGTTAATCCTCTTTCCAGCTGGATAAATACGAGTAAACTGACGAGCATTATATCTGATATGTTAAGGGCATTTGTTGCTCATATAGTAATATTTCCCAACCAGACCTTTCCTTGGCCACATACCTTAATTGTAGCACAACTTATTTTTATAGCATGGATCCATAGTGTTCTTTAGTTGTCGTTTTTTTTTTGTCTTTTTTTAAAAACTAGGAACTTGTTCACAACAGGTTGACGGTCAACTATAGACCAATGTCTGATTTCTGGAACATATTTCTGGAAAAGTGAGTCTTTTACATATCTAGATGCCTTGCAGCCCGTCTGTTCATCTGTCCTACAATGTGTGCGAGGTGAAAGAAAGCTTACAGAATAATGATGCAATATATTGGCTTTTACAGATTTTTGAGATGGTAAGAACTGTAATATTACCATGCCTACTGGAAGGGTACATTAAATTTTGTTATTGGCAGGAGAAACAATGAAGTGCTTAAAAAACAGCCTGTACTGTTGCATATTGAGGAGTGTCGGAAGAAGAATTGTGAAAGAATGCTCTATTAAGTAGAAATATACACAAGTTTCACTTTTTTTTATACTGAGATGTTCTGTGCTAAATAAATTATAAAAAGATAATTAGTAAACAGATTTATAAAATTAATTACCCCTCAGGCGAATGTAAATTGTAGCACAACATCAAATGTGACTGGATTTTGGAAAAACGATCCAAATCACACATTAGAAGTTTCGAGATAAACGGTTTTAAAGAATTAAAGCCAGCATAACTCTCCAACGATAGCAAGCACGCGTATGAAATTTACACAAAAGATGCATCAATCTGTTACCTTTCAAGCCACTTCCAGTACTTGTAGCTGCTTGTACAGTTTCCCGCCAAATAAGATTGAAAATCTGAGCAGTTGGACGAGCGAAGTAGTATCACGAGTGCTCACAAAGGGGTGGAGGCTGGGGGTGGCGGGGAGGGCAAAAGATAGGCCTCAAAATGGAGGCAGACCACGATTGGAGTCCAGACACGAGATTACAGGGCTGTGCTGGCTCCTTAGTGGCTGATATGTAGCAAAATCTACAGAGAACACGTCTGGCCAACATTATAAGGCTGTCCACCAGTAAACCACTGATTCTTGCCAAGCCAGGTCCTTCACAAGGCCTGAAACCGCCATTTGGGCACTCCACACCACCCAGAAAAGACGTCTATTAAAACCAGCCTCGTGTAGTTTGAGTAGTGCTGAGGGTCAAAACTTGTAGTACGATAGTGTAGCTATCCACTGGTGGTGTTAGTTTGATTTTGCCTGATGTGCGATTTGGTTCGGTTCTGTAAAATCTGATCACAAATTATGTTGCTTTGTATGTGATAAGCAACGTAGGTTGCACTTAATAGTGAAGTAAAAACAACCTTTAACAGTATACTGTACATACACAGAACAAGTTACTGTACATACACAGAACAAGTTTACACAGCAATAAGTAATAGTCAGACACTCGTAATAAGTGTCCAAGTGTTTTACACAATAGCATAGAAGCAGTGTGTTAGTATAAAAAGTTCCCATTACAAACACCAAGGATATTTCAGTGAGCAAAAGATGTGAGGTTACCCAAGCCATGGAGTGTGAACAAAGGTTTGTGAAGTTGATATAAAGTGTATTTGAGGCATAGATACGTGTGAATGGCAGTGAATGTGAATAGTCAGTGCCAGCATGGCTGTCTAGGTCTACAGAATGCACTTTAATATGGCAAAGGCCACAAGCTGAATTAATGGCTTATCTGATTAACCAGCTACCACAAAGGTCTAATTCCCATTGCAGATAACAGCATACCTGAGTGTAATTTCTTACTTACAATCCGTTCGCAATCACATCATTTCCTTTGGTGTTCACTAATGTGCTAAATACTAATTGTCCACAAGAGTTAGCGCTAACTGTATTACTGTGGGCCACATTGTGCCGGGTTGTAAACAACTGTCCTATTGAGTCTGGTGTCTTACCAGTAAGACACCTGATACCAGGAATCTTAATAAATAAGAGACCTCCACACAGCAAAGAAAACACTGCATGCCATTGTCTAACACATAGAGATTGATTAAATAAGGATACTTTGCAAACTCAACAGGCTTAGCTGATAGAACTTGCAATGCTTTATCTTCATCCATTGATGCTACATAATTACAGTGATTTCGCTCTAAACATGGTAACAAAACAAAGTTAATAAGAACAATGATAATAACAATAAACAAACATATGAAAAATACAAACATATGAAAAATACATGTACATTCATATGACAATGTAATTTCATACTCACTTTCAGCAGCTTCAAAGCCTTCAAATTTAGCAGCAGTACAATAGTTCAACATCTCAACTAGTGGTCCACCAACCAATGCCATACCTTCACTAACATGACGCTATGAAGAACAAAATGCACTGTATGCACACATTACAAATAGGACAATCTCATTAGCAAAGCCCACATTGTTTGCACCATCACCCTTAATATCTTTTCGCGGCCTAAATGTTATCTACTGTGTCCAACGAATCTACTACCACAGTTTAAACCAACATTAGCATAAGCAATCGATTATCGGCCAGGTTGTATGCCAACCTATGGGATTCTTGTTTTAATAGAACAAGATATGCACAAACTGTTTACACCCAGCGATAAGCAATTTAATACTCTAGGTGTCCACAACGGACCAGCTCCCCAGGCATTGGCATTCTTCAGTAGCATCCGGCCAAAGACACAGTGTATGGCATCAATTATTGACCATTGACGTCGTTTATCGTCCACTTGTTAACTTGCGTACATCAATTATCGTCTGGTTTGAGGTATTTTGCTTGGCATTCCCACACAATTCAAAACCAAATTTTGCTAATAGTACAAAATAGTTTACCAATACTAATTGTAATTCCACCCAAATTTCAAGTAAGTCTTATACGCGATTTTCGAAATACAGTTAAACTAATTTCTAATAAAACAAACACTTCAGTATTTTAATGCTTTAAACACATTTTAAAACAAATTACACAGCACTAATATTTCATCAGAGATGTTACAAAGATCAGCACAGTAATCCTGGTGCCACTGAGAGGAACCATAGCTACTTTGCTTTCTGCCATATGGCAATGTAACCAATGACGTACAAGCTATTTGTCCTTAAATAATAACCAACAACCTCTATCCACTGTGTATGGGATTCTTATCCACTATGTACACCTTGCTCCGGAGCAGTGTAACATATCTTCAACACTTGACAGCATGTGACAACCCTGCAACCCTCTAAAACCAAGCCTACTGGTGTCTGAAAGTTGGTGTGTGTTATTTTACAAACACACCCTTGCTTTTGTAATAAATTCTCTGCTATTTAGATAGTCTTACAATACTTTACTTTTGATTCACCCAACTTTCTGAGCTATTTCCTCCTATGTATCTCCATGCTCATCACTTCCAACTGTTACAGAGGGTCCTTCTGTCTTTTTTGCCCACATAAATGACCAGAAACGGCAGCCACTAATCCATCGTGGTTAAAACTACCTTCAACAGTACAAAGGATGCAAATTCCAAGTCCTATCAGTGGTGACTTCCTCAAAAACAGATGCGCATATGTCTAAACATAGTGTAAACAAACATTATTCCACTAGGAAGGGTGATTATTCTGGCAGAGTCAATCACTAGAGCCTTTTGAATTACTGCAGCCAGTCCTTTCTTACGTTGAACATTGTGTGTAGGCTCAGTGTGTACTACAACAACAGAAACAACACAGACAAAGCTCAGTATGCTACTAATACCATTTTCATGCCAAGAATAACAGACTAGCGTATACAAAATAAGTCATGAACAAACCTGTCGTCATTCACCAACAGTACAACATGACAAAAGTTGATTTAAACTGCTAGAACAGCAAAACAAGGCAGCACGAGGCAGCTTAGTGTAGCAAAATTCCGTTTTTGAATCCAGATTCTATACGACGATAATAGATGTCAAATTGGCCGATAATAGACGTTGGTCAATAATTGATTGCTTACGCTATACGCAGTGGGAAAGCATAGAATTTCAAATACACTTATTAGACTGAAACCCCATCGTTTATCCTACACCAAAACGTACAATAAATGCTGTGATACAGTATACATAGTCTATGGTATCCACGTGTTAAGCTGGATTCCATACTGGATTCTCAAAAACATTTAATAACTTATGGATACAATTACACACGACCTTGAAATTTGGCTCATTTATAGCACTGCTTGACCTGCTAAAAATAATGTAAAATCTGTTTTTCAAATGTCCGACACAATATTTACAATTTTCACCATACATATTCTATGGGGAAGCCATAAAAGTGTCATGTCTATCACAACCCTTTCCTGAGCTTGTAATGGAGCCATATCGCATGTGTCTGTTGTCAACACCTTTACTGTCACCTTTAATCATCCGATCGGCCAAAATGTTAATTCTCATTTTTAACTGTTTCTCAAGATCCAGCTCAACTTGTACATACTATAGCTAGTGCATTAATGTGTTTGCTGTGTTCAAAAAGTATATAAAAAGCTGGAATATTTTAAAAACCTGTCAATAGACAGTATACGTGTACACTACATGCTAATTCAAGCTAAAAGACTAACCATCTGGTAATTTCTTATTACTTCTTCAGAGCAGCCAGGACCTAAGGCAATTTCCTCAGTATCATGTTCCTAATTGAAAATACACACATGTAAGCACATCTTGTTAAGTGCATGCGCTCAAATGTTTTACAGTTTACATCGGGTGCACTCGAATCTAATTGCAATATACTGTAGTTACTACTTGATAATTCTAATTAATTATTGTATTTAATCAATAAGTAATTACTAATTTACATAGCTTGGTAATTATTATACATGTTTCTATAAGATCACAATACACTCTAGAGAGAAATAACTTCTAAGCTGATCTATATTATGTTTCTTTATAGTACATACGTATGCTGCAAGAATCCCACATGTTTATGCAAAGGAAGGTGTTAGCTGCAAAAACCTTAGTATCATCATATTTCCTAAGTTAGAAAATCTTTGTTTTGTGTCAGCACTCCTAAGGAGATGCAAGATATGAGCATTAGTTTCGATGTGCACTCATTTGTGTCCCACAGTTTTCATCTTTACCCTGGTCATTGAAATGACCTGGTAGTCTTAACTTACCCAGCAATCAATTTACCTGTTTATGGGGAACATGATGATGCAAGTTATATCTCCATACAAAACTGCAGTATAACCTTAGTGTTTACTGGTAATAAAGTGTTTGTAATTTGTTTTCCATATTATCACTGTACAAATAGATACCACTTTTTAGCACTGTAGCTTCTAATGGTGTTGGCTTCTAGGGCTAAATATTCGTTTGGCCATTCTTTTAAATGTAATAAAATAGAATTTGCAAAATGTGTGAACATGTGTGGTTCTTGCAGATCCGGTCACACATATAGTTTGGCTCGTATAGAGTGGAAACAGACATATATGCAGACACAATTAATAAAATCACAAATGGAAGTACATGATTATATGCCATGTAATCCACAATTGCATTCAGCATGTGTTGTATGAAAACATAATTTTAATTATCAGATGGTACTAAAAGATACCTGTAGTTTTACAATTGAAGATACATGGCTCATATCAGCTACTCTTGAATAACTAATGCTTCGTATAGCATTCCTTTTCACATGAGATCTAAAAATCAACAACTTTAGTGAAGACAATGTACCTGTTTATAATGTATGCTGTATACCCAGGAAGTCATAATTATTTTTTAAATTTCATGATATGTCACAAATATAATTTATAGGATTGTTCAACTGTAAAATCAACTTTCTAGCCAGACATAGTTAAAACAGAGTTACCTACATATGCTATCTCCACCTGAAGGAAGGAAGGAAGGAAAGTCTGTTTGGAGGAGTAACACTTCTGTTACCATTTTCAGCATCTGTTTTTAAAACAGTACAATTGTGTGCCGTGACTTAGAAAAGGCTTAGTACAGTGGTAAGATAGACAGGTGATAGACTAAGAGATATGGGGTTCTACTTCAGCTATAAAATGGCAACAATATTTTTGAACAACTTATATGGATACACTTTTATTCTGCTGTAGTTGGTCATTTTCTTAGGCTATATCAATACACTGGAACCTCGTTAGTCTGGACCACCTAGCATTCAGATAACTGAAAAGACTATAAGTCGAAAGTTTTATGTAAAATTACCTTAAAACAAATACTTTTGAACATTTCAACTACTCTAATAGAACACTCACTTCTCTAATATAACAATCATTTTTGGGGTTCGGTTAACTGAACATTCAGATAATCAAGATTCCACTGTATATTAAACATAAAGCTAAAAAGCTGCTTGTCTATCTATCCACATTCTTTCTTCGGGCTGTTTACTTTGCAACCAAAGCAGGTATTGACATTAAAATTAATTTTTTGTTACTTTCAAGTTTGCTGTTAAAATTGCTATGTACTTTTGTTCATTCTCTACAGTGCATTAAAGGCATTGGTGTAGAGGATACTTTCCTGTCAAAATCACATACAGCTCTGGCATTAGTGCATAGAACTGTTAACCCAAAAGTAATGATGCACTGATACTGATACTAGTATCGGCCCTATTTTGGTGATAAAAGCTATAAATTCCTGATACCAACCGATAATGTAAATGTGACTGAATTTAAGAAAATTACCCATATGGGCATGCATGAAATTAGAATTTTCATATTTAGTGGCCTGCTAATAGGCACAGTTTTAAAAATATTAATAATTTAAGGTACTGAGAATGGCTTACAACCATTACCAAGTAGATTTGTACTATAAAGTTCGCAATTTGATAATTAAATATTTTAGGTGTCAAATGCACCATATGGGTGACTTTCCAAGATTTGGTCACAAATGATGTCATTTAATTACTTTTCATGATGGCGGCATTAATAGCACAGTTGAGTAAAAGCTGATCTAAGCCATGAGAGAATTCTTTGAAAGAAGCCAGTTACTAGCATTATTAGTACAATGGAAATGGGAGTAGCCACAAAATAAGATTCATTGAAGCCATATGCTATGACTTCAGTGAATACGCTATAACTGTAGTTGATGAGATTAGCAACTGTGTTAGTTAGCTGCTTTATTAGCTACTATTAGAATTACTAGCTGTTTCTTGTGAATAATGCCTGTGTGGCAAAGTATTGGTATTGGATCGGTATCAGCCATTTCTGCCTCAAATGTGTCAGTATTGGATCGGTAGTGAAAAAGTGGTATCAGTGCATCACTACCCAAAGGTCTAGGGTTTGATTCCTGTCTATGACAACCTTTTTTGACACATTGTCATAACATACCATTTTCACACATTAGATATTCTAGTTATTGCTCAGTAGTCTTTGCACATATCTACATAATTCATGCTCAAAATACAATGCAAATTAGCTGGCTACCTAAAGAGTGTAACCTTTGCTAGTCCACTACAGCATATTGAAGGTCTTATGTTGAGAAAACTTGAGTATTTGACTCCATGAATTGTACATTATGTTAGTTTTTAACTTCTAACTCTATAGCTGTCACTGCAACTTCTTTTAAATCACATAAGGTTTGAGTTATGATGGTTAACCTAAGAAATGACAGATTTTAAAGATGTTTCCATAAGTGGTTCACCCTGCAGGCCTGATAAATTTTTAATACAAAATTAATAATCATTCAAAATTCTATGAATGCCATCAAATTCACACCAAACTTGTTACATGAGTTTACCTCAAAACATCCTTAATGTACAGTGTATGCCAAATTTTACAGAAATCAAGTGTCGTTTATATTGGTTTTGTAAAGTGTGCAAAAAGATGACTTTCTTTGCCATATGACACACTACGTTGATAACACTCAGTGATGGTTCTATCAGAGTATTACAGTAATTGAAATGTTGTTGGACATGAAACGTGAAAAATCCCATGCCATATCTATCAGAATAGCAAGGTGCTCTGATCTATATTGTTAAACATAATTGGTTGATGTATGTGTACTTAAAAACTTACTAATACACCACATACTGTAACAATAGTAATAGTACCTACCGTCGTTTCAGTGTGTAGTCTGGCACTATCCATTTCTCCTCATCAGCTGCAGGTAGTGTAGCATTTTCAACTGTTTGTATAATAAATATAGTCAGTGCATAATTATGTATTTATGTTATGTACCATTTTCATCAATAGAAGACAATGAAATTTTTGTAGACTTCTCCTTCTTCTCAGTGTTACTTAATTCCAAGGAAGAATTGTTATCACTTATCTCCACAGTATCTAGATCCATCTCTATGTAGCAACGTATGAACATAAAGTCAACTGTTGGAACAATACTGCATCAAAAGGAAGATAGTGCTAGACATAATTATAATTAGTTTTGGACACTCTGACTATCAATTACTGAAAGTGAAGTGTCCACTATATTTCATTTTCAGATATTTTCAGCCTGTTACACAGCATTACAAATGAAGAACAGTATGAGAAGTGCCTATCCAGTCACTATGGCAGATATGGATGATTCCTGTTTTAAATGCACCATAGTAGTCAACCACGGGTAAGCCATTTTCCACACCATAAATCGATACTTTGGGCTGCCAGCAAAATAATGAGACACAGAAGAATACAAGTTTCATTGTATGTGCTATGGCATGCCAAAAGGCACCAGTTGGGTTGAAGCAATGCTTAGCAGTGAAAAAGTCAAGCCAGTGTCATTATAGTGAAGGAATTAGTCAGTCAGTCAGCAGAAAATTCCACTGAATGAAAAATTTTCCATAATATTGTAGTAACTTCATTGGAAGTATTTCGGATTGCTTTGAAAACACTTTTGGGGCTTGTTTATGCTGTCAAGGCACCATGCTGGTTTCTTGTCTTTTTTGTGAGAAAGCACAAGCCTCCACGATCCCTAATATACAGTACAATATGATACTTAATAAAAACATTCAATGCTGCACAAATTGTGGGTGATCTGTTGTACCCTACCAACACAATAGATGCCCAAGGCTCAGGCAAAAGGCCCTTTTCCTGCTAGACCATATATTTGAATATACTATGTACCATATTTATGTTATCCAGTTTGCAAAAAGATACCTTTTTCGCACACACATTGCACAATGCAGAGATATAGTGGTTTAAAGTGTTCAATCAAACATAGCTTGTCAAATGCTATAGTTATGCTCACTCATCAAACTTTCACACAAGTGGAGTTAATCATAAATTGTGAGCTATAGCTTATTTTATACCATAGAATGTTTCTCCATATAATGGACTACTCCCAATTAGTGTTGCACTGATAAGATGATCAGTTCAATAATAAGTTTAATCATTCAGTTTTGATTACAAATGAAAGTCGATGTGGTGTGTGGGAGGCTAGACATAAGCTATTTGGAATTTTAATTAAGTCATGTGTTAATGGCTTAGTGGTGACTACACCATACGTACAAGCCATGCCCAAAGTAAACTGTGAGGTTTTAGGTTTCTGTCAGCAACTTTTTTAAACTGTATATCAGTAGTAAAGTGTACCTAAAACCTGAGTAACTTTTATTTGTGGTATACATCTAGCTTTACTGTTTAGCTTAGAATATTACTGGCATGCATATGTGGCCTGCAGGCTGTATGTGGTTAAAAATTGGTAGGTATAAACAGTGGACCCAGGGACCAAGGACCCAGGACCTGCTTTTCTCGGAATATTATACTCTTCACAATATTTATATTTTCCATACTTGTACTAGACGCATCTGCAAGTCACAGTGGCTAGTTTTGTTTAGCCAGCCAACTTTTCCATGGTTCGTCATGTTGAAATTATCAACAGATTCAGTGCCCACTAGAACTCAAAAAGGGTCTGGACTGGCAGGGCTGCCGACTTGTTAGACCTCAGACACAGCCAGCTGGCCAGCTACACTGCATGATGAGCACACCAGTCTATTATGTTTATAGCAAGCTATTAAGTGATATCACTGCAGGCTACATTCACAGTTAGTCAAGCAGCTTAACATATAAAGTTCGAGCACAAAAAGGTGAAGACTTTGACTTCATTAATAGCTACTTTCATTGTGGCTGGAGGTGCAATGACTGAGTGGCCTATGCTAAGCAGTTTAGACCCCTTTCAGGGTAGGTGCGTATGATTTCTAAGTAATACAGGCATCATGTAAAGCACCACAGCTTGTACTTCTGTGACAGAGTCTCTGAGAAAAAGGTGTTTTGTCAAGTGAAACTTGCCACCGTGACTTGCAGAGATGCATACAGTAGAATGTATAAACATTGTATAAATTCTAAGAAAATTTTGGGTCTCTATGGTACTTGTGTCCTGGGTCCCTGGGGCCACTGTTTATATCTATCTAATCAAAAACAGCCAAGCTGTAAAAAGGATGCAGCCTCCAAAAAGTCCAAAAAAGTTCCTGGCTTTTTTGGAGGCTGTACCCAGCTTGGCTGCTTTTGATTAGATTAGAGTATCTCGATCTTGCACTTGCTATACCAAGTTGGATTTTGTGTTATAACACTGTGGCTTTAAGTCTGATTCTTCTACACCACTGAAAAGCCTTTCTAAGATGATTACTCCATATGTACATGTACAGCGATTTTCAACGCATTACTCCAAGTGGTTTTTCTAGTAGGCGTGGAAATTAAGTAATCGTTTTTTCATTAGCTAATCCCGATCGTGTAATTGCTACACACTGTTTGTCCTTTGTTTTATCTTTGTGGTCTTTAGGTGATTTCTTTCAAACTACAAAAGATTTGAGGTTCAATAGTTATCCTATCCATGCACCGATTTTCAGCTTCTTCCCATAAGCGGTTTACCCTGTAGGCATGACAACATATTGGTGTTAATTTTTGTGAATAATCAACAATAACTCCTTGACTGTTTGTCGTATTCAAGCCAAACTTGGTACCAAGATGCACCTTTATACCTCCCTTTGTGTACCAATGTTCATGGCACTCGGATATGCCATCTGAGTCTTATGGCAGTTTTTGTAAGTGTGCAAAAAGAAGAAAAAAAAACAAAAACAAAATTAAGAATCTAAGCCAATTTTTGAAGTCACATCTCAGAAACACTTGAAACGATTTTGCTCAAACTTGGAATGAAGTTGGCGGCTGTGTCCACAGCAAAAATCGTCTTGTTTCGTAAAGGCAGCACAGAGCTACGGAGGTAAGAAAATTGCGTTTTCATTCTTCCTGTCAATATACTCACGGTGTTGCGTGCTGGCTTCTTGACCGCACCTGTTAATATTAGAATATCATGTTTTGTCACCATGTATTGGTAGCCACCTAAAATTCCCCCTTTACACACTTTGTCAATATAAGTTCACACACAAAATTAACTATTTGTTTATTAAAGTGTACCTTCTTCATCTCTATCATCGCTTACATCACCATTGATGTGAGGGGTAAAGATACTGTCTTCTTCATCTGATGATGATAATGCTGTTTTAGTGGTCAGTAGTGCAGTATCACTTTGGCTATAATGTGTGGAAATAAATAGTTATCAGGTCCATGAAAGTACCATATAGTATGGTAGTACTGTATAGTAGGGATCATGGAGGTTTGGGCTTGCTTGCATGCTCAAAAAATATTACCCAAAAACCATCCTCACTTTTCCTTTGTAACAACTTGATGGAAAGCTATGCTTCCAGGCAAGCATAGTTTGACACTACAATACTGTAATTATGGTCTTGAACTGTTTGACATCACTTCAGCCCTTTTTGGCAACCGCAGCAGCTACCTGTATCAGTGCATACATCATGAGCTTACCTTTGTCCACCTTTGTGTCCCATTTCTTTCTCCACTACCACATAGGTATTGATTTGCAATAACGTATGAAGTATAATAGCCAGGGTGCACATAGGGATGTGTCTATTGTGCTGGAATATTTTCAGGAATAATAGGTAGTGGAAAGAATTAGGGAATACTCCAGAATAATCGGATGAGTTCTAGGAATAATTAGTGCAAAATTATAAGTTTTTCTTGCAAAAATCTTTTGGATACAACACTGAAACAGTGCAAGCATAAAAATGATTGAAAAGATCAAGATGCTTAGATAGAGCAGTCATTTATACTCTAATAAAGCAGTCAACTTTGAGTCCATAATTCTAATATAGCGGTCACTTATGTAAAACTCTAACTAATATGCTTGCTTTTGCAGAATAATTTTGGGAATAATAGGTCAATTTAAAAAGAATTGCCAGAAAGAATAATTGGAAGATTAAAAAGCATAATAGACTCCTGCCTAGGTGCACATGTAGTTGTAACTTCCGTAATGACTGGGTTAATAGTAGGGGCGCTTCTTGTACTGTTCTTTGTGTACAATGCTGTATAACAACAGGTGGAACAACAAAGCAGAATGGCCACATCACTTTCTAGTCTTTGAGTCGGGGCACATGTTAACTTGCTTAATTGATTTTTTATAATATTCCTGGAAAGTGCCTTTTTTTCCCTTTTGGTACATTATACATTAGTTTAACAAGCAAGTATAAGAAAAATTGACATTTTATTGAAACAAAAGGCAATAGTAATGAAAGGAGGTCATCTACACCTGCAGCTATACTAGTGGACATTTTAATCCCTTCTTCAGTCATGGCTGTACTCTGTATATGACTGAAGTAGGAAATAAATGTCCACTAGTATAGCTGCAGGTGCATATGACCTCTCTTGTTTCATTACTTATTATTTCTATGATCCCTACTCAAATGTAAAATTTCTAATTTTCCTTACACTTGCCAGCACATAAATATCATACTACACACATACGCACCTAAAACTCATATATTTCTTATTAGGTGTGGTAGGGTTTGATAAAGGAGTTACGCCTTCTGGTGGTGAACTTCCCTCCACTCTGTAAATATGTAGTGTTACAACTGCATAATTATAATAATTACAAATGTAATCATTAACTGTGTATGTTAATTAGTCAAGAAAGTAATAAACGATGAAATTTATTTCCTAATTTTAAAATTATAGATGTGGTGAAATCCTACCCTATAGAGTTTACTATAGCTAACACCTTCATTGTTAATAAATAATACAATTTTGACGTAAGTCAAGAAAGTATTAATAATTATATTGTAAACAATCTCTGTATAGTTAAATCAACTCACTCTCTTAGTTTCTTTAGTTTGATTTTGTCCTTCAACAAAATTTTTCCTTTCAGTAGCTCAGGTGATGGTAGTGGGGCACCTGGTTCTAACTGTGTAGTGTAAGTATATATGTAACTACTAAAGTATAAGGTGTATGTTCTATTAGGAATAATATTTCAACCAACAAAATTAATATCTACTACATACAAGTACACAGAAAAATGTGACAGGATCTGCATTTTGTCGTCTTTCCAAATTCCTACATTTGACTACTCACAACTCCTTGAGTTTATATCCTGTCACCTTCATATTACACTAAGAAATAGTGCTATGTTAGGAGTGTAATGTGACCAAATTTCAGCATGGTACCATATTTACAATTCAAGTTATGGGTTGCCAAGTACACACAATTGGAAAGGCTACAAGACCCCTTTTCACAGATCCGGTCACAAATTTGGAATTTTCAACTAGAGTAGGGACCATAGCACATCAACAAAAAGTACTGAAAAAAGCTCGAGTAGTATAGTGCACAATATTAAATCACAGTAAAACAATAAGAAGTGCTATATCCCTACTGTGCATTTCCATTATCCTGAGCACAGTAGGGATATAACACTTCTTATTTTTACTGTGATTTAATATCGTGCACTACTCCAGCTTGTTTCAGTACTTTTTATCGATGTGCTGTGGTCCCTAATCTAGTTAAAAATTCCAAAGTTTTCTGTGTATTTGTTTGTCAACTTTTTTTGTAAATAATTATTATGACTTGTGAACCCACGCTTACCACATCTGAAATGGCACCATGCGCCCCAGCTATATCGTCTGGAAAGTGAAGTATCCATCATGCTTCATTGTCAGCTATATTCAACCTGATACACAGCAGTACGAATCATGACCTATTCGAAAAGCACCTCTGCAACCCACGCATACCGAAAGAAAGAAATGGTGCTACGTGCCCCAGTTATATCAATTATCATCTGAAAAGTGAAGTATCTATTACGCTTCGTTGTCAGCTATGTTAAATCCGTTACACAGCAATACGAATCAAACACTGTTCGAAAAGCACCTCTGCAATTGAAGTAACCACTATCAAAAATACGGACGATTTCCGTTATGAAGGGAATCCATCACATGCTACTACCAAATCGACACTTCTTGCTGTCAGCAAAGATGAAAGGACACAAAGGAAGACACTGGTAAGTCCATGAAGAAAGCATTGTACATATTGCAGTATGCCAAAAGGCACCTCTCGGGCCGAAGCAATGTCAAACAGTGAAAAAATCAAGCCCTGTAGCCTTAGCCGTTATTGAGTTATGCTTGTTTGAAAGCATCAGTCAATCAGTCAGTCAGTTACTTACTCAGTCAGTCAGTAGAAAATTCCATTTAATAAATTAAAAAAAAAAAAATCCGTAGCAACTTGTTGAAAGCGCTTCAGGTTGATCTGAAAGCTTGTTTGGGTTTAGTTTTACCTAACCAATACTGCCTCATCGTCATCGGAAAACTGAGGCTGTTTTTTGGGTGATTTTATTTCGTGGGCCACACCTACTCCTTTGTGGTCCCTACTATACACTACTATCGTAGTGTATGATAATATAATAGTGTATGATAATATTATATTATCATACTGTATGTGACCTGATTTTGGAAAATCAGTCTTAATGTCACATTTGACAGCTTAAATATTTATGACCAAAATTAAGTATTCCAAACAATTAATCAGCTTTACAACGGTTACAATTATTAGTCAGTACCTTGAATTAAGAAAAATGCTGAGAAATAATCTAACAGGTGCCAAACCTTCTAACGCTAACACACTGAATGGTGAATTTTTAATTATTTCAAGTGTGACATTAAGACTGATTTTCTAAAATCGGGTCACATATGTACCTAGACACATGTCACAAATCACAAACAAAACTAACAGGGTATCCTTTGAGTGGTTCTCTCAACAAACGATCACCAAAAGTAAGACAATATAACACTGCCATGCGTTGTAAAAGATGTGGCCTGAAACATTCACATGATAAAACAATGATATAATCATTATTAACACACTCACTTGTCAACATGGTTCTCGATGGACAAGATCAAAGGGTAATCAGTGGTGACAAATGCAAAATCTCTTATAGCCTGGAGCACTTTCTGTAAAGAACACATTATGTGCATTCATTGTAAACGAGAAAAAGGATGTTTAAAGTCTACTGAAATGAAAAATACACTTGCTGTTTTATTGAATGAATAAGTAGTTTGCATCATGCAATTCACAAAAACACCTTTTTAAAACAATTCAATTATGTTGTTCTACTGAGATACATGTATTAAGCAACAAATTTTACAATGTGGTGTCAGACCCACAACCGGAAGTACTGCTATTATGTACATAGTTTATAATGGGAAAGGCTGATGAAGTCAGACAAAGTGTGAAAGTCTACAGTGAGGACAGCAATTCCAAGCACTTTATCATAGTGTTCCTCCAAGATCAATGAAGAGTTCCGGTGAATGAAATTGAAGTTGTTATTGTATTCTGAGCTGTAGTGTTTTGAACTCTTCAAGAACTATCAAAGCTCACAGTGCTTCTCAGGCTTTGATTTGGTTCATTCACAAAGCTGGACTAGCAGAACCACATGATGGTACCATTGTCAGACTTGCTCATCAAGTTCAATATCTGACCTAAAATCCTGGGAGAGTGGCAAATCACTTCTCAACCTCTACCCACTAGGATACGGAACACAAAATTGAATCAATTTTGCCCTAAACACATTCAAGACAGCCAAGAAACAAACTGTGACGCTTGTCACCATCACTGTACTGTTGATTTATAGCCATTTTCACTGGTGTTCTTCACCATCACATCAGCACACAATCACTAACCCACTCCCATAGGCTTGTAACTGGTTGTGGTACAGGTTCTTACTGTATTTCTAGTCTTTATTGCTGGTAAGAGCTGAAACTAAATTGAAACTGGCTGTATATGGATCAACATGGATACTTCTGTGTATTGTATGTGTAATGAAGTTTCTTAGTATGATGTGTTATGGCACCAGTCAATTGACAAACCACATTATATATTATATCTACTAAACAAAGCGAAATCTGACTAAACCACATACACCAACATATCTTATTAGTAGCAAGGATTGAAAATAGCTAAAGTGTATTTTACCATTTCAGTGGACCTTTAAAATGGGGAATATGGATCATTGAATAAAAGCCATAAAGCAGTAGGGATCACTAGGATGGCAAAGTAAATATAAATTCCTCTTTTGACTATTTTCTCAAGGTAAAATTGGAACGTAAACACATCCCATGCAGTTATCCTTTTGAGTCAAAAGAGGGATATGCGGTTCACATTACCACCTCCATCACTACATTCTTAATTTGTGGCTTTTTCCAACAACCTTTATTCTTCTTTCCATATTTCCAATTTTATTCATCTATGGCATTCTCACGTAGAGAAGATACCTCAGAAAACTACAAATTGGTTTATTCTCAAAAATAACAATCTGCTGGTTTGATTAGTGATGGCAGTAAAGGTGTGAAGAGCAGACATTGTGGTATGGCTCCATTGCAAATTTGGGAAAATTGTATGAGATGGTCACTTTATGACTTCTTCATAGAAAATATATAGTGAAAATTTTATGTCAGATATTTAAAAGGAAAAAAATTACAAAATATTGTTAGTGGGCCACTACAGCTGTGCCAAATTTCTACATATTGTTGCAAGATCTTGTGTAATTCCATATATCAGTTATATATTAAATTTTTTTTAGGTATCAAAGGTGAAAAATATCCAAGTCAGTTGTGTGGACACTGATGCTAGGTCTCTTTTTTCAAAGCCCACCAGTGCCATTGTACTTAGACCCAAATCAACCACTGGTACTGGCATGTGATGCCTCCCCATTTTGGCTTGGGGCAGTCCTTTCACACAGATTTAATGATGGAACAGAGAAACCAATCTCCTATGCATCAAGAACCTTGGCTGCGGCTGTGAAGAAATATTCACAGTTAGATAAAGAAGCATGGCCATCATTTTTGGAATGCAGCACTACTACCAGTATCTCTATGGAAGTGAGTTCATCATATTATCTGACCACAAACCATTAATTTTTAGTCAATTTAAGGTGATTCCAGTCATGGCAACGGCTAGGATCCAGAAATGGGTAATCCTCCTGGGTGGGTATCAATACACTAATGAACCAGGGCCATGAAATGCTAATGCTAATGCATTCAGCAGGCTACCATTAGCAACTAGTCCTCAAGAGGTCCCCACACCCCAAAAAAGAAAGTTGTCCATCTGATGGAGGCCACCCCAGCCACAAGTTTGCATACAGAGAGCCCATGATCCAATGCTATCTAAAGTGAAATGGTATGTTATGTTTGGCTGGCCTCTAACTGAGAAGCTTCCTCCAGAATTGCAGCCATTTATGAAATGGAAATAGGAATCTAGTGTACAAAATGATTGTACAAGATGATTGCTTAGTGTCGTTAGGAAGGGTAGTAGTCAACTCAAAATTACCAAGGAAAGTAACTGTGGAAGCTGCACACAATGCATCTTGACATATTTTGGATGAAATGTCTAGCCTGCCAGCATGTGTGATGGCTTGGGATTGATTAAGACCTGGAAGGAAAGGCCAAGGGTGCAATGCTTCTCAAACCACTTCTCACAATCCCCCAGCAACTTTGCTGCACCCTTGGGAGTGACCTCAACAGCCCTGGCAGTAGATTATGTAGGGCTTTTCCTTGGGAAAATGTTATTGTTATTAGTGCTTTACAGTGACCAGCACTGAAGGTCTGACAGCAACATGTGCTGCAGCCTTAGGATTACCTAACCTAATTGCAAGGACTTAGACTTAGTGACTTATACGTAGCTGGAAAGGTGTAACAGAAAAGGGGCCAAAGTAAGGAAAAAAATCCCTCCAACCCCAGGATTCGAACTGCAGGTCACCCAATGTCTAGTCGGGACCACATGCACTCAGTCTCCTCCAAGAGGGATGGATTTTCTTCCTTAAACCTAAAGTATTATTGTTATTAGCGCTTTACAGTGACCAGCACTGAAGGTCTGACAGCAACATGTGCTGCAGCCTTAGGATAACCTAACCTAATTCATAGTAATTGCAATGGGTTGACATCCATACAATTAACTCGAGTACATCCCAGATATTGATTGAGAATAGATGCAAACAGCATTAATTTTGCTGACTTTGGCCTTCCACAAGTCTTAAAATTTTCAGTTTCCAAAGAGACACTGAACCAAACATACACTGTCATCACCATATCATCCCTTTACCAATGGTTTGGCTGAGTGCACAATACAGAGTTTTAAGGATGGTATGAAGAGGCAGTGTGATGGTTCCATATAAACTCATGTGACCAGATTTCTCTTTGCATATCGCAACACTTCCCATTCTACAACAGGGGTATCACCTATAATGTTGGTGTTCAACAGGCCATTGTGGTTGATTTGTTGAAACCTGACATTCAGTCCATGGTACAGAGTCAGCAGTACCATCAGAAAACTTTCTCAGGATGTCCACTGCAAGAACAGACGGTTTGGTACATGTGACAGTGTGTTTTCCAAGAATTTTGGTTGGGGACCTACGTGGTTGCCCAGGGCTGCCCAGAGAAATTAGGGGGCCCAGGGCAAAGAGTTAAAGAGGGGCCCCAGAGGCATGGAAGGGTTCCACTCTGAATCACAACTTCAGGCAAACCGTAAGTCGAAGACCCAAAAAAAAAGGTCATTACAAGCTGACAATGACAATAGCTACCCCTCACCAACCATACCTCCTTATTTATAACTTGCTACACTGCTCCTCTGAAGAATACTGTGACTGCTCTATTAGAGTATCTAGATCCTGACTGCTCTATATCGGTCTTTTAAGCAGGTGTTCAAAGGGCCCTTGATGGGGCCTCCTGGGGCCCCTTTAAGGCTGGGGTCTGGGGCAAAATTCCCCAGTTGCCCCCCCCCCCCCCCCTGTGGGCGGCCCTGTGGTTGCCTGGTGTCATCAATACAGGACAAGCTAATTCGACCCATGATGTTTTGTCATTTGGTTCCACCACAGACAGTGATGAAGGATGAACCAGTACAGACATCAACCCATACTTGCAGACCACCTAACAGATTTCACCCTGACTCCTATACTTGAGAGGGAGGAATCTAGTGACTGACTATTTAATTATATCAATGCACACATGTGATTGTACACACACGTGATTGAATTCTTATGATTTAGTTTGTTGTTGTAGCCTTTTCCTGTGTAATGTAATTCTTTGCTGAAACTGAAATCTGCTATTTCTTGTACTGAATCAATTGGTTATTATGGTCAGAATCAGATAAGCTTCAACATGTTAAATATTTGCAAGCATCTTATTAAATGTCCAAAACCTAATCCATTGTACATACACAATCAAATTTAACAGTTGAGTGCAAATATTACCCACCTCAAAGGACACAGTAGTACAGACCCATACTCCACTCATAAATCCATGTGTTACAATAATATCATCATTTTGGATCCAGCAGTCTAACTCTACACACCGACATCCTTGTAAGAGACACTGACGATAAATCTCAACTGATGACTGGCCACTGATTTGAGTACCTACATAGTACAAATCAAACAGGTACATATACACAAGGACCTGAAGTAATGCCTACCACAACAATATGTGTTGTGTGAAGAATTGATATAATAGTGTGATAGTGGTTGACTCATGTCCATCACTAAACCCAACTGAGTCTTATCCACCAGGTTGGATTCCTCACTAGCCAGGAAACGCCACATACCCACTGGTGTGAGTTTACCTGTGGATAAGAATATTAAAATTCTAATCATTTTATTGTGATCAAAGTTAGTTTATTAAACCATAACGTAAAGTCTCAACTACAGAGGCTTACCTATTTCCTTGCCCTTTGGTTCTAGTGTATGGATTATTGAAGTGGCTTTGCTTTTTTCATAATATTCTTTGATCACCTCATTATCCCGAGGATCACGTTGTACCTTTAACAAGATTATTAATATATCTGAAATAAGAAATAATGGCATAAGGTGGAAATGTAATGTCTGGGAAATAACTAACCCATCAAATACGTAAGTAACAAAAGCACTACAGTATAGAATAGTGTTGTGCCAATCCCCACTTTTAAGGCAAAACTGATATCTGATATTTTTTTACTCATAGTTAACCAATACCCATTTGTAGGTCTCTACAAGTTACACTCATGCATACTCCACTAAAAGTACAGCTAGTAAAGCCAATGCTGTGAGGTTGTACACTTACCTCAACTCAAAGCTTCTAATCAGATATATAGGCTAGGACTCCAACCATCACTGGTTTAATAGGGTTGGCTTTGTGGTTACCACAAAACATAAACAATTTACCTAAGTACATGCTAGAGCCTTTGACACCTGCTTTCCAGTGGTACTGCTACTGCTGAAGCTGAACAGACTAATAATCTGCTGACCACAGCCCATTACAACTGATTTGTGATTTTTGGTAAAAACAACTAATTGTCATTTTCTACGGATTATTGGTACAACTCTAGTATAGAACATGCACATAATATGTAGTGTGTGTTGTAACAAGACAGATATTACATAGTATACATATGTTATATACAGTGTGAAACCTTATTAAGGAATGTGAGTAGCCTTTCATCATCCATGTTTGGGATCTTGCAGCTGAAAAATATGCACCATCCAAAATTTACACATACACACAATTGTACTAACCCTTGCTCAAGGAAAACAGTTTGTACATGATCAGTACAATGAGCAACTCTACTGATTATATCTTCAACAATCTCATCAGTGAGTTTATCCACCTCAATGAAACTGTCATCCTACATGCATTACATGTAGTGTAAATATTTGATAACTATATGATACATTATAAAACTTTGCATGGGCAAGATCAAAGGAAAAGTGTACGTTAAATTTCATAAAGTACACTTTAGGGAAAACAGTGCTTTATTGCCCAGAGTGCTTTATTGTACGATTAAAGCACTCTTTGCAGTGCAAGAAGTACTCTTTGTGGGTAATAAAACACAGCTGCCCACGTGCTCTAGTGCAGGCTAATATCCTACGGCGCTCATGCCAGTACGACTAATCACCCAACCCAGTGCAGGTTGATAGCCCGCGCCATGCTGAGTAGTCAGCCAATACGAGTTCTACCACTGGATTGCTTTTATAGACATATCTAAATACTTTGATGATGGGTGGGTTACTGTTACATTTGTTAATGTAATTAGACAAGTCCTGGAGATATCATGGAAATACCTCACCATGTGTCACAATAGAATTGATTGTGGGTTATGAGCAAAACCTGCTAAAATATGCGATGAATGTCTACTATTCCAAACTATGAGTGAGTTACTTTGTTAAACTAGTTTATGTGCATTCAGGCTGTTAATAATTTGTGCAACGCATGTTAATTATGAGTCCTAGTCTATGGCTGCAAGCTACCACTAGAACGTTACATAAATCATTTAAAGCATTGCCTTGCTCATGCTATCTGAAAAATAAAGCACTCGACACTTGGCTTTGCTTTATTAGCATCTCGGCCGAGCACCTCGTGTTTTATTTTTCATATAGCACTGGTGGAAATGCTTTAACATATACATGTTTAATGTTATACTTTTACACTTCAGGCTGCCCGGACTACATTCGCAATGTAGCCCAGATGGCAACTTGCCCAGGTTACATCTGAATGTAGCCTTGGCTACATACAACTGGGTAGTGATTATATAGACATCAATGCCAAAATCAATTGTGGGGATGGATTAATACTCACATGATTAGTATGCTTGACTTGGATTTGGCCATGAAAACCACTCAGACTGAAAGTGTTTTGTGATCCTTGCTATCTTATGAATTGAAAAAATGTTGGGCTAAGGTGAGAACTAGTGTTATAGAGTAAACGTTTCCGCATGTTTTTGAATAACAGACCACTCCCACATTACTAATAACACAGAATCACCACTCTACACAAAATAACCAGTCTACAAGCAAGCTTACCTTTAGTAAAATTCCGTAATGATGCATAAACAATTCAACAGTATTTAGTAAAACAGTATTCTTTGTGCAAGGCCGGAGGAGACGGTCCTGTTGGTCAGGCCTGAGCCAGACCAATAATCTGGAGCTGAATCATCTAGCTGACTAGCTCAAACTATATTACTCTCATGCAATCTGGATGATCATATCTACATGTAGCTGCGTACATTCTATAGATGTACTTGAAAATTCACGACACGAGTAGTTACCTAGTTTCTCAGCCTAACTAAAGCACAAAACTACACGTATAGTACCTCCAATTACCTTACAGTACAGCATAGCATTCGTATCATTTTGTACAGAAATGATTGTGGGTTCTACGTACAGTATCACATGTGCTGACAGTTGGCATTTATCATGTGTAAGGCAGGTGCCTTATTTGATTCTAAACCAGCACACTTATATCACAATTCAATCTTCATAAAATAATCATTAGCATTCCTTGGCTTGTCTCTCTTACTGGGCAAAGGGCTGGCAGTGACAAACCAGGTGACCCATTCCACGGCAAGAAGCTGTACACCCATACATTACATGGTGGCCATCTGGATGAGATTTTGAGTAGAAATCACTCCTCTTCAACTACTCACTCGTCCTGTTGAGATACTGAGCAAACTCTCAGTCTCACCCACATCACACCATTTTCAAATACTGCTTGGTCTCGTGACTGCCCACCAGTATATTTATGCGATGATCCATTCACTTCATACAAACCAGAATAGTAGTTTACTGCATTTTTGTAGCTGTGTAGCTTTTATTGTAGCTGTGTGAATTCACTGTATAGCTACAGCTAGAGTAACTCACCTAATATCGGACGGGCTCCAAAATCGGAAGCAATTACTCAAGCTACAACAGGAATTTTCAAACAACTTGTATGTCTTTAGATAGTTCAAGGCTTTGGGATTTTGCACACCAAATATCAGCTTCCTTGACTTCTTTGTCTGGTGGCAGCAGACCTGCAAAGTCATTTCCAATTAATACGTATGATCCGGAAAAAGGGTCGATTCACGGACACCCACAATTTACAAATTACACTTACATTTAATCAATTGTTTTATATCTTTGACTTGAAGAGCAACTCATCTACTTTCTAAACATCCCCAGATTATTTAATCAAATCCTCTAAATCACAAATTACAGATCAAATAAAAAGAGACTTCAATAGAATAATAATCACACCATAAATTTAAGTGTACAGAAGTTTAAGTATACGGTGCACATTTCCTGTAAACTTATCTCAAACAACGTATACTTAATCAAGTTTCTGTATACTTAAATTTTATGGTGCGATTATTACTCCAGTGACGTCTCGTTTCATTTGATTTGTAATTCATGATTTAAAGGATTAGATTAAATAAACTGGGGATATTTAAAAAGTAGATGAGTTACTCTATAAGTTAAAGATATAAAACCGTTGATTAAATGTAAGTGTGATTTGTAAACTGTGGGTGTCCGTGAATCGACCCTTTTTCCGGATCATACGTATTAATCGGAAATGACTTTGCAGGTCTGCTGCCACCAGACAAAGAAGTCGAGGAAGCTGATATTTGGTGTGCAAAATCCCACAGCCTTGAACTATCTAAAGACATACAAGTTGTTTGAAAATTCCTGTTGTAGCTCGAGTAATCGCATCCAATTTTGGAACCCGTCCAATATTAGGTGAGTTACTCTAACTGCCTAGCCAATTAATTATATCCTAGCTAAAGGTGGCCATGCTGCATGGGTTCCCTGTGCAATTTGGGGGAAAAGTTGCATTGCTACCTAGTTTTACTTTAAAGTTTAGCATCAATTTTAAATTTTAAGGCATTTCCAAGCCTTTAAATTGCAAAAATTCTGTAGCTTCTGGGGGTTGCAGACCCCCCTTGAACTTTTAATTGCTATAACTAAATGAACCATATGGCAAGTTTCATGCTGTGTCCCCTGTATGTCAGGTCTACAAGTATACATAGTATAGAAACTTAGAAAGTCTGAAGAACAACAGATATAGACTTGAGCATATTTATATAGCCAGCTAGCAGTAGAACTAAAATTGCATATCTGAGTGTCTAATTTTCAAAAATTTTCTGTGGAGGCATGCCCTCAGACTCTATAGGATGTTTGTGCTTTGCACTTTGTAGAGTGTGCTTCGCACACTGTGCAGCAACTCCTCTCATTGGCATGTAGTAGCAATTTCAACATTATAGTCAATGGCCTGACCAACTCAATTTTCCCTCCTCCGGCCCTGTTGTGATATCTCTAGAATTTGTCTGTTTATCATAGCTAAACATAGCCATAATGTACCAGCTGCTGACCCATAATTGAATCTTTCAGGAATGTATATACAATATATCCAGTGGCTGCACTCATATTGGCTTGGGTGATTGATCACCCAGAACAGGCTATTAGCCTGCTACATATTGGAAGTGCTGCATACACATTAGCTATAACACTCATCATATGGACTTTTTTCTAATATGTATGCACTCAGCCTGTATGCCTGTGGCCCTCAGGGTGTTGGGTGTACATATTAGGCAAAGCCATCATGTCCATTTTACAACTATTAAATTGTGTAGTGCTGGATTTATGAACTGCTCTAAATAGACATCAGCAGTCTTGAGATGGACAATTTTAAACACTTGATGCCACTAAAAGTGTATTAACATTACTGTATGAACTTTTTCTTTAACTAATATGCATTCCTTGAATTAGTAGCAATAAAAATATTTCGAATTTAATGAATTCTAAAACTATCATTTGAGTTTTTTACATATCACGGATATCAAAACTAGCATTGTGTAGTTTGAAGAATGTGAGGCTTAGAATTAGCAGTCATAGCTACCCAATGGTGTGTTGGTGTATACCTGATGTGTGATGTGGCATAGTTTTACAAAATCTGGATACATACATCACACTTCTACAGAACTTACCCCAATGTCTTGAATAGGAACTTCATATATCTCAAGAGAAAACTTGATGGATTCCATTATTGATTCTGAATTTCCTAATAGCACTGTGTCTATCCTACACAAGTGATATGGTTGTTATATGTGCACACAAAGAACACTTACATTTTTAATTGCAGCTGACCAAGTTCATTAGAATGTAGTGACAACTTCACCCTCCTGTAAGATATTGCACAATGTTGTTAGCAAATATAGTAAAGTAATTTATTATTACAGTGGGTATAAGTTGAAGATTTGTACCTTTGAATATTGAGATTCTAACTTCACAGTAGGAACCAAACACACCATTTAGTTTGGCAGAAAAAAAGTAGTAAACAACATACAATTCATATAAAATAAAATTTACATTTATCTCTCAGGGAAGGATTTGCAGAGCTTGGGAATGCAAATTTTCAATGATCAGGATACTCTAAAAGAGCAGTCAAAAATACTCTAATAGAGCATTCATTGTGTAGCAAACTTTTAAAATGAGAACAGCCGTTATTGTTGCAACCAAAACCATTCAAGGTCTCTAAGCGGCCAGGGGCTGAATTCCCAGACTCCCACATCTGTAACTCAGTATGGCTGTTTGAAACCCCCTTTGCCTACACTGCTGTCAATTAACCAGACTGCTCTAATCATATATAATCTCTGTCATCCAATGATCATAATAAAGTTTGATCTATACGCAGCTGTATGTAGAGCAGATCATTTTACAAGGAAATACATTGTCTAAGAGCTGAGGTTTATGTGTACTTTTCCTTTGTTATTCTACCAACAGTGACACTAATTCCCTTACAAATTGGTTACTGATGGATAGGTCATTCTTAAGAGAGTGACCATATACTGTAATTCACTTTATTTTCATTCAAAATAAGTTTGTGATAAAAATTTTCATGTAAAAATATTTTTATGGTTTACATGAATGACTGCTCTATTAAAGTAGTTCAATGTTATATAATAATTTTTGTGTAAGAAATTTTCGTACAAGTTTTGCATATGAAAATTATTTTACGACAAAAAAAAGCAAATTACGGTACACAATATATTCTATATTGACTTCCTTCTCTGTCCTTTAAACTACATACATCACTTTAAATTAATTAATTGATAGCAATACATGTAACAACACAGCTTGTGGGTAAATTTAACAACTTAATCACATTTCACAGTTGTATAATACTGTACTTGAATAAAAGGGATCTTGTTCTCTTGGAAGCTTCTTGGGATTGAAATTTGATATGGACCTTTTCAAAGTTAGAATAATGTAATTTATTACATCACAATAAATTGAAATTAACATGCATGCTGCAGATGTAGCACTATAAGAACTTGCACATGATTTCTGTGACTTAAGTGCACACTATGACCTAAGGGTGCGCTATGATCTAAGCACGTGAAGTAATGTTGAAATGGTTTCAAGTATTGTATAATCGACAAACTGGTTTAACAGGTTTGTGGTCACATGACACACCACATTCTCGAAAGGTGATTGGGGAATTTGGGTGAATTAGATGCTAGTTATGTAACTGTAATGCTTTATCAATTGATGCCAATATTAATGTTCATGACATAGCTTTGTCTGTCATTTTGGTTGCTAGTGATCGATTGCTGCGATTTGATGTGTCTTAGTAGTTTGCTATCATCACTTGCAAATGCTATGTTCATTCATCTACCCTATTTATGGAAGAATTTACTGCCTGCCCTATGATTTCCTCAGTTTCCCATCATTCATCCAAACTCATCCTCTCTATATCATACATTGTATATTGTCATGTCATGCATGCACGATCTCATGTACATATAATCTCATTTGCTATTATGGTGTCATTGTGTTCTTGTTACATGATTGTTGAACTTGTGTGTTGTCACATACACTACTGGCTTTGTGGAAAAATGTTATGTGATTAGCATTAGGAAAAGAGTAGGCAATGTAGAGCTTGGTGTGGTGGAAGGTGAATAGCTAGGTACTAAACTTAATCCTCAATAAATGGTGGCGGTTGCCATTATTCCCAGGGGTGGGCCCCGGCAACCAACATGTTAATGTTCACTTTTAAAAGTAGAAAATTGATTATCTCATGGTTACATTAGGGCTGTAACCATGGGATACATAATGTAATCATGGGATTTATGGCTACATAATACAACTATATATGCTAACAAGCAGACAGACCTTCTTTTAAAATGAAACTATAGCAACCTTTTGCATTAATGATATAGCATAATATGTTCCCTAAAAGAGATTCATTGATACATACATATTTGTGCATATACAAAGTATGTCAAGAACTTACATTTTCTTCACCATATCAGACATGCTGTTGTTCATACGATAGAGATTGTGAGTTAGTGAATTGACTGCATCCATCCAGTCCTGAATTGTAACATCAAATCACAATACAGATATATACACTGTTAAAAGCACCATCATTTGTACAAAGTATGTTGTACTAATTAGCTATTGTAAATTGCATACATAGTACTTGGTCTGGTCACCGTGTAACTGTTTCTCTGAACACCTAAAAGGCACCACTATGATGTTTAACCTATACATGCACCACTTGTTTCATGCTGTTCCCATAGTTGTGATAAAAGATCATTTCTTCCTATCAGTATATCTATAGCTACTGTGTGGTGCACCAGCTTTCTTGGCTACATGGCACACTAATGTTGTTTACTCTGTAAATAAAAGTTAACATCATTGACCGTTACGGGAGATAAAGGGGGGACAATGGGTCATGTGCACCATGCAGCGTTACTATTTATAGCTATGCATGTGCGCACTCAACTCAAGGCACAGACGAAAGTATTGGAGTCACAGATTCTTCCCAGCTTTATCAGTTGAATAGCAGCCCATCATGCCGAAAACACCCAAGAAGTCGAAGAAGTCCAGTTCTTCAGCTGACCAAGACCTAACACAGGCCCAACTAGCCAGGCTGACGGCAGAAGTGCTACGTCTGCACCTGGCTTCTCGCCACTTGGTCACAACTGGAACAAAAGCGGCAATGGCTCAATGGCTATATGATGTCATTCATGCACCGCAAGACTCCAGCATGGAGTTGCAGCAGTAGAATCCGTCTACCTCCCAGCAGCAAGATGGAGTTCCAGCGGCCCATGTCGCAGCAGCAAGGAACCCACCCTGTGCCACAAAAGCAAGGAGCTCCTACCTCCCAACAATCCTCACTGCCGCAGCAGGTCGTCTCTTCATCATCGACTACAGCAGCCCAACAGCAGATAGTCTACTCGTCGCCTATTGCAACAGCCACCCCTTCAGAGCTAGCGAGACTGTTTGATCAGTTCGTTCGCCAGGCTTATAGCCAAACAGTACCTTCTACCAGACCAGCACCTGCTCCCCTCTCTCCAGCATCAATCGATGGCTCCGCCAATGGACTACCTGCAGCCACCCAGTCACTCCAACAGAACACAACACTCGCTGCCAGTGCTACTTTCCCCACACCCTACACCCAACTGCAGCAAGTACAGCCGCTACCACAAGTACAGCTGCTACCACAAGTACAGCCACAACCACAGCAGGTACAGCCACAACTGCAGCAGCAGGTGCAGCCACAACTACAGCAGGGGCAGCCACAGCTACAGCAAATACAGCCACAGCTGCAACAAGTACAGCCACCATCACAGCAATTACAGCACCAATTACAGCCTGTACAGCTGCCACCACAACAGCTCCAACAACTTCAGCTACCCCACTACACAGCCCAGCAACTGTCAGTGCCAGTACCAACCCAACTGCAGCAACAGATCCTCAGAGGTGAGTATGTTGATTTCTCTGTACTGCTTGACAAGACATCATTTGTTGATACTACACACACCACACAACACAGCACGCACAAACCTCCACCAATATCCTCATTTCCCATGTGGATGCAGGCATGGAACACCTACCTGACAGTTACTCTCACACACAACCCTGCACGTGCACTTGAGTTGGTTGGCTACCAGAGAATTATCACTTCCGCCAGCCAATCCCTCCCCTTAAAGGCTTGGCTCAGGTATGACAGCCAATTCCACACCATGGCTGCCTCCAACCCTTACCTTAGGTGGGATCAACGCCTCCCAGACTTATGGCATGGAACCGTTACCAGCACTACTAATACTAACACACAACGCTGGCCATGTCCCTATTGTGGTGCCAAGAACCATTTCCCAGACAACTTCCCTCACTCACCCTTTTGTGACAGCTCGCAACGCACTAGACCACCTAATCGCAGAGAACCCGGACCTCCAATATGCGGTGACTATAATGACGGACAGTGCTCAATAAATGCATGCATCTATCAGCATATCTGCTTGTATTGCAAGGGCCGCCACCCCCGCGTCTCTTGTCCAGACAGGAGACCAGTTATCCACAAACAGTGAGGCCATGCCTGGCCATGCCTGGCCATGCATACACAACATACACTACAACTTTGGAACACACTCCGTGCACTGAAGTTATAGGGTACACATGTGCTAAACTTTCACAACACACCTCATGCAGTAGCAGTGTAGACAGTGGCCACAATGCATCATACACTGAACCTTTAGAATACAACTCATCCATGGAAGACTTACTCCATGTACACACACCTTATACTAGTACTTTGGGACGTAACTCCTACATATTCATGCACTCTCGAACTAATACACGCTCAGTGGGCACACAAGCTCCCCAGCCTACGTGCATACCATTCACTAATCTCCCAGAGTCACCATGCACCCCTGCAGAGCACTTACCACTGCACCTACAGAATCTTATTACAATACATAAGGTACACAGAATCTTATTACAATACATAAGGTACACAGAACCCCAATCAACATACGTAATCTCCATAGGGAACTTCTATCTCACCCCAATCAAACATATGTGCAAGTTCTTATTTACAATCTCCAACACGGCTGTGGCATTGGCCACACTGGACCACACTTTACGCATTTTAGCAGCAACCTCACCTCCGCATACCAGCAACCAGACATACTAGATAGCCGCAGAGTGTCAAGCAGGTCGCATTTTGGGTCCTTTCAGAACCCCTCCACTTCCCAACTTTCATTGTTCAGGACTGGGCTTGGTCCCCAGGCGCGATGGGGGCTACCATGCAATTTACCACCTATCTGCTCCTTATGGATCCAGCATCAGTGACTCCATCAATTTGCAGGACTATACACTATCTTACTGCTCGGTGGATGATGCATTTGCAATAGTATCCACATTAGGAAGGGGTGCTTTAATGGCCAAGATAGATCTCAAGAATGCGTTCCGTCTTATCTCGGTGAGACCACAGGACTGGAACCTCCTTGAAATTAAATGGCGTGACCAATTTTACATCGATACCTCTCTCCCATTTGGCCTCTGATCTGCCCCTTTCCTCTTTAACCAACTAGCTGATGTTATTCACTGGTCCCTCCAACACAACCATGGTGTGCACCATGTTCTACATTATCTGGACAATTTCTTTACTGCTGGCTCACCTGGCTCAACAGAATGCTCACACAACCTACAAGCAATGATTTCACTCTGCACAACCATCAATGCTCCTGTTAAGACCTCTAAAATTGATGGACCCTCAACCAGACTCACATTTCTGGGGATTGTCATAGATACTGAGGGGATGACTGCTGGTATCTCACCAGAAAGAAAGGCAGACCTCATTTTATCAATTCAGTCGCTTAGGCGAAAGGACAAATGCACCAAATATCAACTACTTTCCCTAGTAGGAAAGCTGTCCTTCGCATGCAAAGTAATCTCAGCTGGTAGAATCTTCCTCTGCCGCTTGATAAACCTTAGCTGCACAGTATCACGAATGCATCACTGCCTCCGCTTATGTACAGATGCACACTTAGATCTCGATTGGTGGCTGGCCTTTCTCCCTACCTGGAGTGGAACATCATACATCCTAGAGAGCAGCTGGTCCACTTCCCCATCAATGTCTCTGTATACGGACGCTTCCGGCACCCTTGGCTGGGGGGCTTACTGGTCTGGATGTTGGATCCAAGCAGACTGGTCACCTGACAAAATAGGCAGAGACATTGCATGGAAGGAGCTCTTTACCATAGCATCAGCAGTCAACACTTGGGGCCACTCGAAAGAAAGTATTAGTGTATTGTGACAACCAAGCAGTTGTAGACATTTGGAAAAAAGGTTCCACAGTTTGCTCGCAAGTTATGGCCCTTGTCCGCATGCTTTATTTCTGTGCAGCACAACACAACATACATATTATCATAGTTATATACTCACATTGAGGCACTAACAATTGCATTGCTGATGCTCTCTCCCATTTCCAGGTGCAATGTTTTCTCCAACTTGCCCCAGAAGCAGCCAACAACCCAGATACCATCCGTGCATGGCCGATCCAGCTCTTAAGGGACTCCTCAGCCACTATCAATCCTTAGGGGTTGCTGCATCAACCAGGAGAACATACCAAACTGGAGTTAAGGCACTTCATTTTGGTAACTGGTGTTCGTTTTTGTGGCTGACACCTTGTACAGGCTTTGCCTTTTGTGTATGCCTTCCATTGTGGTAAATTTGATAATAATAATAATAATAATAATAATAATAATAATAACTTCATCAATTCTGTGCTCAATACGCTACTGTAGCCTTCCCAGCCTCATTACTCACCTTACGATATTTCTGCTGCTATATGGCTTGCCAGGTATCGTATAAAACCATCAAAGTATACCTTGCCGGCATCCCTAGAGAGAGGCTTTGAAGACCCTACAAAAGATGAACTGCTTCACCTGCTCTGCACAGGAATCAAGAGGTTACAAGGCATATCAACTCGCACCCGCCTACTCATTACCATCAGCGTCCTCCAAACATTAAAATCACGACTCCACGTTGACTCTTCTTTCTCTCCCCTTGAGAAACATCTGCTCTGGGTAGCATTTACCATGGCTTATTATGGGTTCTTGAGAGCCAGTGGATTTGCAACCCCATCCCTAACCTGGCAACATGTGCAACTGGTTGGCAATAAGTATACAATTTTCGTTGAGCAGTCTAAGACAGACCCCTTCCGTTGTGGCCATACAATCACCATTCACGCTAGTGGCGCATCCACCTACCCTGTCAGAGCACTACAGCTATATGTTGAGGCAGTCCTCCAACCCCAGGACAATTCACCAGTTTTTAAAGGGACAGATTTTCCCCATTAAACAGACAGCAGCTCACAAACGCCATTCGTAGCCTTCTGCAGGACACGAGCTACAGCCAGCAGAACTACTGTAGTCACAGTTTTAGAAGTGGTGCAGCAACCACTGCTGCTGTAGCAGGCATACCAGATTGGCTCATCAAAGTCCTTGGGAGATGGAGCAGCAATGCTTACCAACTGTACATACACCCCTCTCCAAAGATGTTACAATCAGTACCAGCACTCCTTTCCCATACCAACATTTCCAGTGGGAGTAAAGCAGCCTCTGAAGGTTAATCTCAGTTCCTCATAATGGTATGTTAGCCCTGCTTGTTGTATGTGTACTGCTTGATATGCTCATTCTGTATGTTTGCTGCTAGATAGGCTCATTCTGTATGTGTGGCTCATTGTGTGTATACTGCTCAACATGTTCAGCTTATGTGTACTGCTAGATATGCTCATCATACTACTAGATATGCTCATCGTACTGCTAGATATGCTCATCGTATATGTGTACTGCTCAATATTGTATGTGTACTGCTCTATATGCTCACTGTATGCTCACTGTGTGTCTTGATATGTTGGTTGTTGGTCTGCTACTTGTCATGCGCAGTGCATTGCTCAATATGTTCATACTGCTTGACATGCTCATTGTATGTGTACTGCTAGATAGGCTCGTATGTCTACTGCTCATCATGCTCAGTGTATGTGTACTGCTCGATAGGCTCGTTGTATGCGTACTGCTCAATATGCTCGTTGTATGTGTCCTGCTTGTCGTGTTCAGTGTATGTATGCGGCTCATCACGCTCAGTGTATGTGTACTGCTCGATAAGCTCGTTGTATGTGTACTGCTCGATATGCTCGTTGTATGTGTACTGCTCGTCATGCTCAGTGTATGTGTATTGGTCGACATGTGTACTGCTCATCATGCTCAGTGTATGTGTATTGGTCGACATGTGTACTGCTCATCATGCTCAGTGTATGTGTATTGCTCGACACGTGTACTGCTCATCATGCTCAGTGTATGTGTATTGCTCATCATGATCAGTGTATGTGTATTGCTCGACATGTGTACTGCTCATCATGCTCAGTGTATGTGTATTGCTCAACATGTGTACTGCTCATCATGCTCAGTGTATGTGTATTGGTCGACATGTGTACTGCTCATCATGCTCAGTGTATGTGTATTGCTCGACACGTGTACTGCTCATCATGCTCAGTGTATGTGTATTGCTCATCATGATCAGTGTATGTGTATTGCTCGACATGTGTACTGCTCATCATGCTCAGTGTATGTGTATTGCTCAACATGTGTACTGCTCATCATGCTTAGTGTATGTGTACTGCTCATCATGCTCAGTGTATGTGAACTGCTCGACATGCTCAGTGTATGTGTACTGCTCGACATGTGTACTGCTCATCATGCTCGGTGTATGTGTATTGCTCATCATACTCAGTGTATGTGTACTGCTCGACATGCTCGGTGTATTGCTCGATAGGCTTGTTGTGTGTGCATTGCTTGATATGTTCGTTGTATGTGCACTGCTTGATATGCTTGTTGTATGTGTATTAATTGATATGCTCGTTGTATGTGTAACGCTTGTCATGCTCAATGTATGTGTACTACTTGACATGCTCATTATGTGTGTGATGCTGCATTTAGCTTATTACATGTGGGGATCCTAACCCATCTGCGTGTGCAATGTGGTTATTGTGTGTGCATAACTTTGAGTTTGGTAAAATTGGGCGTAGTGATGCTGCTTGACCAGAATGATGCTCGCTACTTAATAGCTATGGTGACGAGATCACGTCATTAATGCAGAATGCTGTGCACTAACTTGGTCAGGCACTTCACTCAGCCACGTTCTGGGCTGCCCAATATTTTCCCAAATTAGGCCAATCCTGCACCTGAGCTTTGGTAAGCTTAACTAATACAATAAGATGTTAAATGTTGTTTACTTTGTAAAAAAAAAATTAACATCATCGACCGTTACGGGAGGTAAAGGGGGGACAATGGGTCACGTGTACCATGCAGCGTTACTATTTATAGCTATGCATGTGCGCACTCAACTCAAGGCACAGACGAAAGTATTGGAGTCGCAGATTCTGTCCAGCTCTATCAGTTGAATAGCAGCCCATCATGCCGAAAACATTGTGGACATACATGCATACACCCGGGAACCCAGGACTAACAGGGCGCAGTGATGCTGCTTGACCAGAATGATGCTTGCTACTTAATAGCTCTGGTGACGAGATCACGTCATTAATGCAGAATGCTGTGCACTAACTTGGTCAGGCACTTCACTCAGCCATGTTCTGGGCTGCCCAATATTTTCCCAAATTAGGCCAATCATGCACCTGAGCTTGGGTAAGCTTAACTAATACAATAAGATGTTAATGTGTGTTTTGATATAATAATTATATACTGTATACAGTTCACAATCAACATATGCTCAGCATTAAGACACTTACACCAGCAACCTCAGAATTCTGAGCTATCAATGTGATAAACTCCAGGTCAGTAATCCCATCCCTCCTGTATACCAAGTCTAAAAAGGAATCATTCCCATCGTCATCATCATCATCATCATCATCATTACTGTGGTCTCTCTTGACTACACTCTCCTTAACAATAGTTTCCAGTATACTAAGTCTGTTCCTTATACTGGAGCTATCTTTTCTGCTCATTGTTTCATGTGCACTTCCACAGGAGGAATGCTGTATGTATGGACACAATATGGATACTACATATAGAGTGTAAGATATTATTCACAGTTCACCTGCATATTAATACAAATGTATATAAATGGGTCTCATTGTGGTTTTACCCAAGTAAAATAACAACACACTGTGCTACGTAGTTCCAAAACCCAAATCATTTCAATTGTAAAATAAATAAATCAAAACTAAAGTAGGTTATATGTTTAATATTTGCTAAATTTTCTCTACATACTTATAGAGCAGGGTCGAAACCAAGTCAGGTTAACTGAGCCATGCTTAACTGTGTCTCATCTAATTTCTCATAAAATATCCACAGATTCTACATTGGGTCATGTGCATAGATAATGGAATGTTGCTTGACAGTGAAAGAGTCTGAAGATGTTTTCCAAAAAATGGATCATTGTATTCTGAAGAAGATGAAAGTACAGGATGGAAGCAGTTATTGATCAAATTACATGATCTTTTCCATTAGAGTATCGACTGTTCAATTAGAGTATTTGATTGTTGAACATTTACAGGCCACACCTCTCTAAAGTTCAGAGCAGATAGATTAGCCATCATTATAGTCCTTCCTACATGTACTTTTAGTGATCAGTTATTGTGGAACCATTAATACACCATGAACAGTGCTATAAGTCATCCGGATACATGGATATTATGAGATCTACAATTAAAGCTTGCCTATAGATTACTGTTTTCAGCATGCACATGCCTCTACTTTAGTAATAAAATTGTTCACATCCAGGTCATATCTGGGTAATGGGTCATGTAGTGATATTGGCCTGGTGATATAGAGTTCTCATAGGCGGCTCCAGGATTTTTTGTAACTGGTTTCTGATCAGGAGCAAAACTAGCTAGACTATTGGTGAAGTGAAGACCAAAAAAGATAACTGCACGCCTGCTGAGAATAGCTGCCTATGTATTAATATCACTGACAAACTACATAAAAATCCTTATTTATAGCTACATAGCTTGCTACACTGCTTCTCTGAATACTGTGACTGCTTTATTAGAGTGATTGACTGCTCTATTAGAGTATCTCGATCTGAACATCTAGTTACACCTTCAATGCAAAAAACATTTTAAACTGCTTGACCAGTTTTTGGAAACCTAAGAAACCCCACTGGAGCCGCCCCCGGTTCTTGAACTCCTTGAACATACAATTATATATTCAAGTGTTCCACTGCACACATATACATGTCCATACATGCATAAATATATACATCTACTCACCTCAGCTATTCTTACATCACTAATCAAACACAAATCCCAAAACAATGTCTCCTGTAACAATAATTTAATGATGTCATTAATATAACAATAAAATCTACCGCTATATATAAAGTCCACAAACATTCAATTCACACAATAATCAAATGATTAAACTGTACCTAAAAATTTGATACTGTGTGGTTCATTAACCCATTGTTTGAGATGTGCTGTATGTCTTAATTATTTACACAAATGAGAATACTCTAGAACTGGACCCATTCCAGGGGAGTAGGGTAGGGAGGTAACGTTTCAAGGGTTTCTGGAAACCCTCCTTGAAATTTAGATTTTTTAGTTTACAGCAGGAAATAAACACACCGTTTAGTTTGGCAGCACAATAGTAGTGAGTAATCCAGTACCGCACAACAATTAATAGTAACATTAAACTTACATGTATTTCTCAGGGAATTATCTACAGAGGGGACATGAGCCCAATGAAAATTTCTTTCAAATATAGAGATACTGTAATAGAGCAGTCAGATATTCTCTACTGATTATACTCTAAAATATTCATATAAATATGCAATGTATTAACAGTATACATACAAGAAGGAACTTCTTTGTCAAAAATGATACATACACCTGTAGAGTGTTGAATTTCAGGGTCTTACATTTTCATAGAGGAAAGAATATTTCTAGTCCAGACATTGTAACATTATAAATGTAGGCATTGTAAAACTGAGTTTATTGCATTTTACAGTTTTATTAGGGATAGACTTCCTGTATTTATATCACTTTGGGTGTATAAGAATTGTGATTAGAAATCAAAATTGTGTTTTGACTGTTTACGATTTACTCTTTTGTCAGTGGACATGTGGTCCCACTATCTAGCTCTTTCCCATTTAGGGGTTATACTGCAGATATACTGCAAATGTATCTATTTATGCATGAAATATGGCAATCTGTTAAATTTTGAACCATTTAAAATATTCAAGGTCTCTGGAGGCTGTGCGTCCAGATTCCTGCATCAGTAACTCAGTGCTGCTATTGAAAAAACCCATTCAAAAATCCTGGCTACTTACTAGCTTCCAGATTATGGATGACCACAATACAAAAGTCCCTATGAGGTGCTACAACAAACATTTCCACAGTTTAAACCAACACAGTGGTTTTATTAATATGACTACAGTGTGAAGCCAGATTATCTGGGAAGAAGCCAGACAATAATACAATCTATGCAAAAACTTTTAATAATAAAAATAACATGTAGGAACAAAGTCACTGTCTCTGATTTGTGTCATATAAATGTGATTGGCTGCATAAAAACCTGACTAGTTTGCATCACAACTTAAACTGAGATAATGATAGCAAAATCCATGCATTACTTATAATATATATATATATATATCTACTGTTTCTTATCTGACGCCAGTTTATACAAGCCTCTGGTAACCTGCAGTGATGATCTGGTGACTTGGCATGGCTGTTGTCCAGTCCAGTGGGGTGGGACAGGTAAAATACTGTCTTTGATTGCGTGTCATTGTATTTTACTCAATTTAAGTACACCCATGGGTCTTGTAAGGTTATATGCTGGCCTCTGGATTTTCATTGCTTTTTCTGTCCATGTTTACATGCTACTCATTGCCCATTCCACAACCTACCATCCTGCACCCCTATGAGAATGCTTGTGGTATAGCTATCCCACTGAATAACACTATGGGAAAATGCAAGGCACACAGTATGCTTGGTTGTATAAAGTTTTACTTATGTGTAGGTGTAAAACTTGTGTGCATACTGTAGCATAAGCCAGTGTTGAGCTTTAGTCATTTTATTGCCATTAACTTTAGAATGCAAACTGGTTGAGATTTTGTTCACAGGTCACAAATATAATAAGGCAGAAGGAATAGGTAATTTCTAGCAAAAGAATAATTTTACATGTATGTATTTAGATAGGTAAATGGAGGCTACAGAAGACACATGGCCTACCCCTGGAACTGTTCTCAAGCACAGGGACTAAATAGTCTTTATTTTAAGGATTGTCAGTGTTTCTCAGTTTATCATGTGATTTTTAGGAAGGGTGCACAGAGTGAGTGCTGAAAGCAGCAATATTCCAGCATAAGAAATGTTAAACAACATAAATCTCTTTCAACACATACAATATCTACACAAACCTTGCTATCATCACTACGAGCATACAAATAAAATCCATCAGGATCAACTTTGAATACAAGGGGTACTGCTGCTACTTGCTCACCCTGTAGTGAAGTAATTCATCTAATAACACCAAACTAGAGAGCATAATAGGGGCGGATCCAGAAGCTGGCAAGGGGAGGGGCACAAACAAGCTAGTAGTTGCAGAGCCAGATAATCTTGTTTTAAAAACAGTTGCTGCATTTTTGAAGCAGCAAATAATCGTTTCTTAGTAGTGTCTCACTGTTGATTTTTGCCATTATGGCCTTTGCAGATGGCTGTGAAGTCTTAAAGGCTGTTTAAAAGGCTCAGAATGTTGCAAAACGATAATTATTTTTAGAGGTGCTTAGTATGCACGAAGGTGTTGGGTGACAATTTCACAGTTAGTTTAACTTCATTTTGCTTTAATTTCAGGTGAATTTGTAATAAATGCTAGTAAAATGTGCATATTTTCATGAGTTTTATAAACTGATCTTGGCCTGACATAAAGTTCAGTATTTTAATCAAAAGTATGGCTGCATGGCTCCTCCAGAAGGGGGGGGGGGGGGGGGGGGGGAATTTGCCCCAAATGCCCCATCCTGGATCCGCCATTGCATAATGTCAGCATTGTGGGGCTAAGATAGCATGTTAAAGTGGCAGTATGGCACTAGCAAAGCTGTTAAACTTTGATCGTTTCACTGGGCCAGTGAAGTAATAATTCATGTTGTGATTAAGAAAAATTTTCATAGCACCTTAATGTGCTTCATTAATTACCCACTGATTTTCCTTATATATAATTAATGTCGTCCATTAGTGTTCACTCTACATACACATTCCATTAATTTTTCCATGACGTGACATGCTCAATGCATATTCCTTTAAACAATGCTAATATGGTAAGGCAGTAATCTACATCATTACCTCTTCCATTATATGAATCATCATTACGTGTACTTTTATGGCAGTAACAGCATAAGGAAATAGTTAACAGCATAATGGAAGCATGTGTAAGGTGTCCGCTTTGTATTGTAAACATGACTATTACACTGTTGATTTACTAGCGTGGGGCTCACTCAGGCTTGCCCCAATAAAGAAAATGATTTGCACTACTGCAGTCATGATGACAATGTTAGTTGATAAATCATAGGCTTTAATAGTGTACCCTGATTCAAACAGTACAGTTTATTTGTAATGCCACATACGGCATATTGAAGTGTTTTACATTTGTAGCAGTTACACTATACATATACCTAAGGTTGCATGCAACATGTATGCATGTGGTCCACTAGACATTTATAAATAATATAACACATTTGAATCATTTGCAGCATATTCATGGATAAAACAATTTTACTACAATAGTTTAAAGGTGTGCACAACAGCTTTAAAGAAGAACCCAAGAGAAACCATGCTGATATTTGAGCAATTATTAATCAGATCATCCTGTTGATAAATACGAAACTTACTAAATTTACAAGTTATACAGATCAATATACTCTATCACACATGTCACAATATGCCCACACATTACCATAAAATACTTGACATTATTGTTAGCAGGATAACATCCAAACCACTTAGTACAATTAGAAATGTGACAGATGATACTGTAAGTCAGACTCAAATCTGTACATTTAAACCTGTGTAGATGGTTGATTTTTAAAAGTCATTTTGTAAAATTAATGATTGCCATGTTCAAATTGGCTGGTGATCTAACTATACTCTACACAATGGCCTGATTAAACAAGAGGCTTAAGGGTATCATTAGACTATTATGTATCACAAATCGAAGGCAACCACATTGTTCTCATACATATAACAGCTACAGTTTCTATTCACACACTCCAACCTCCTTCATATGATCTACATGTTTCAAATTTGGAAGAGTGTTATATCTCACATAATATTATACGAACAGAAAATGTGACATGATATTGATTACATTAGTGGCATTTCTAAATTCCATGAAGGAGTTATTTTAAATTTTACCTCATAAAGCAACCAAGAATTTCTCTATAAGTATAAATAAGTTGCACTTGTTTCAATTATAATTAGTCTATACTGTAATTGATGGTATTTCATGTACAATGCATAATTTGTTTTATTTGATAGCTTGATGATACCAGTTATGGAGACATGCACACACAGAAAGGAACAGTTACATATTATGTAAGCACTTTAGTTTTGTAACTATTCATGGCCTGACATAGTCATATATTTGATCAGTTTCATTCTTCATGGTAGCCAATTTTCAAGTATCAGGTCCTCTATGCGATACATTAGTAGCAGTGATATTATTATTGACTACGAGGTGTGGTAATGAGTCAGACAAGAAAACAGACTTCTGGAGTTAATAATCATTGATGTATCCTCAAAACAGACAATAGGACACCCACAAATATTTTAATGCAGTCTCCTACTAAGGCATTACCCCATACTCCATGTTTGAATGGCTTGTAAGTTGATGTAGCATTGTATCCAAGTGTTAGTGCAACACTACTCTTTGTTTCCTAAAACTTGGAGGGTAAGTTTCACTGAATACAGCTGCAAACTCATGTGTAGTTACATGGCTTCTCATACAGAAAAGATTTTAGTCTATTCCGCCAAAATGGAGAAGAGAAATGACCAGTGTGCTTGAAGACATGGGGTTATACACGGTTGTTGGGGGAGATTAGAATTGAATCATGATCAGAGTTTATATACATTGTACCGATTTGCTTAAATCGTTCAAATCTGCTGCCAATCTGATACTAGATTGATACATTCCTACTTGATATATTTTCACTTTGATTTTATAGAGGTACAAAATGAAGCACCTGGGCTAAAATATTATTGAACTTCAGCAGTAGCAGATATTACAACTTGCAAAAGTACACTTTACGTACTGTAGTGCTGTTTATGGTTACAGTTAGGAACTGAAACACTTCCACAAAATTTAAAGTATCTCTTTTTACACAGGAAGTTCTCAGTTACGACAAAATGATACCCTGGAGGTGAAAAATTCATAATTGTACTTTTTAGGTTTAGTGATCAAGCCAATAAAGTCTGATACCTCTCACATTGTACAGTTCACCAAAGTGCATAGTTTCCCAATCTATAGTCTTTGTCATGACAAGTAAGAAATTTGAATGAAAAAGTTCTGGGACAGTAAACAGTGACAGTTGAGTACCTGTACTGCATGCATGTCACACTCCACTCAACAGCACACCATTACCTAATTATTGGGAACCCATGTGTACATGTACTCCCTTACGTAACTAGTTGCTAATTGTTTCTTGGTAGAAATACCTTTTATAGAATGAATATCATTAAAGGGTGATAACCAATTCACTACGTAAGCAATAGGCATTTTAGGGAGGTCCTACTGGTTTTGGGTAGCTTTCATAGTGAATCACACTCTAATTTTATTTTTGATGATTTTCCACAAAAGTATTTGTTAGTAGTGGGATATAAAACCAATAGATCCAGAATCAATGGACTAAGAGATACACTATAACAAAGATCTATTCAAAATACCTAGTATTGTTTGATTAAATTGTTGTTAGTCAGCAACAACAGATTTTATAACAAAACAGTTCAGTTTGTAAATTTTTTCTACAGTATAAATATATCATGTATTCATGGTCATTCCATCTCTACCAATGTAGCTCACACATCCATATATACTGTAGTGCTGACCTGTACTTTGAATGCTTTATAAATTAAATGGGCTATTGCTCTAGTTATGCTAAGGGATAAATTACACCATCTGTGGTAATCATATATAACCAGACCATCTGGCTAAATATAGCCAGTCCTTGCAAGCCAATTACTGTGTGCGCATCTCTGGAACTGAACATTTTATAATATTTAGGTATATGTTATCATGTTGGCTGTTTGTATAGTTGTAGTTGAGACACACTTTCAACTGGGAATAAGAATTTTGAACACTGAAATTTACCTTGATCAGTTGATTTTATTTACAAAAGAGTTATCATTTATTACGTAAAAACCTAGTAAATTCTTTTGTGGCAAAAGCTAGCCTGCAAAGGTGTTCACAAGTTCTACAGACATTTTGATTGCTTGATTCACTGCGGAAAGTCTTTTGATTGCTTTTGATTCTGGTTACAAGTGCTTCAATAGACAGTAGAGAAGTGATATAACTATTCCTTGCCGTTAATCACCACCATTCCTATATACCTTTCATTATACATTACAGTGCACCCATCCAGTGTTGAAACTGGGTCAATGTTTCTAACCTATCAACTACATTTTTGGCACTCCACAAGCAGTTAAGTAAACAGGTAGCATAATATAATTTAACTGGTGAGATTTATAATTAAGTGGACAAGGTTACACATAAGTTTACAGATAGCAAAACACATTTCCTATAAGTGGATGTGGCTTCATGCATACCTACAAACTTCAGAACACTATTCTGAGGTTTGTAGTTACACCTACAAACAGTACCATACATTCCTGATAAGTGTACAAAAGAAACTTTACTGCCACAAGACAATACTATAATGATTCATACAATAACAGTTAATTGGTGGGTGCTGCTCCACACAAGCCTATAGACAGCAATGGACATGGTTTCATGTATAACTACCTAATACAAACTGCAATATGCATACTGATAAATGGGTATGACTTCACATAATAGCAACATATAGTCCACTTATCGGGACTATGTGTTACTGTCAATAGGCATACACGGAGTCACACCTGTTTATCAATATGTGATGTGTATTGCAGTTTGTAGGTAGCTGTAATCCGAACATAAAGCAGTATGAAAAGCATCTCTGCAATCAATCCAGTTACTATGGAGAATGTGGATGATTCCTGTGATAGTAAAAACAGGGAAGCCATAAAGCACTACTGTGAATTGACACCTTGCACTGTCAACAAAAAAGAATGGGACACAAAGTAAGACAAGGGCTAGTCCTTGCCCAATTGATTCTTGTGTGTTGAGATATGCCAAAAGGCATCTGTTGGGCTGAGTGGCATCCAACAGTGACTCCATAGCCATATCCGTTATTGAGTTATGCATTCTCCGAAGGCATCAGACAGTTAACCAGTCAGTAGAAAATTCCATAATTTCGTAGCAATTTTATCGGGTCTATTTTTTGGCTTGATTACACCTAACCAAGTTCCAAGAAGGCATTATGAAGTTGGTTTCCAGTCAACTTCTTTTGGTGAGAAAGTACTAACATCTATGATCCCTAGTACACATGAAGGTCTACCATACTAAAGTGGACAATATCAGATTTCCTCCAATCAGTGATTATTAAAGGCTATGCATATTTGCATGCGGGTGGGCAGTCCATTTCTATTATAAGATTGGTAGCTTTTAAAGCCATTATTCACCATGACAGATTGCATAAAAAGTATGCTTATGTATAAGCTTGTAACCTTGTACGGTAGCTTCATTTTAAAGTTGAATTTGTGTCAACTTGAAACAATGGAACATTTTAGTACTGACAGTAAACAGATGTGGGTGGTGGATGGGAACAAATAATATAGCTAATTTGGAGTGGCCTAATCATAGATAATATACCCCCCTGGATTGGAAACTGCGCCGCACACCCATAGACTATGTACAAGAACCAGTGTCCTTAGGCTGGTTTCACGCCTCAACAAATTTAATCCCATTACAGCAGAACGGTGGCATTAACGACTTTACTTTGTTACAAGAATGACTTGTGGTGTTGTTATGATAATTGTTTTGGTTTGTTTGACTATTTCGTGTCATGTTTGGTCGGAAGGCTTACAATGGCGGACTACATGCTTTTTTGGAAGCACATTCTTGGCTAAACTAAGTGCTGTGCGTAGAAAAAGAAAGTATCACAAGGTTAACTATGCTATAAAGAATTACCTCGGCTAAATAATATGCCTTCCCATAATTTCTTTGGCAGGTTTTTGGAAAGGTATTTCTTGGCAAAACTGGAAGCACATTCTCTTTGTGAGTATCGCTCCATAATTTATACTACGAAGTCATCAAATAATGCTCCATGGTATGGTCTGAGTGCGAAGGGTGTAGTGTACAGGGTTTCGGTGTTTTCCTTGAACGTGTCCAAACCATCTGATCTCACGTTCAGTTTCGCTTCTACCGTTCGCACAATAAAGAGCCAATTTACCTCTAAACTCGCTGTTGGCTTCCAAAACATCTTGAGAAAGAACCCTTTACCAGTGGTGAGTCTTGGTTCACCCAGAGAAACTTGTCTTGTTGTTGAAGGGGGTGCGAAACCATACTGAGATACTATGGCGAAACCAGCCTGTGTCCAGTGGCGCTTACTAGTTTCCAATCCGGGGGGGGGGGGGGGGGGGAGGGGGTATGGCCTAATCTATGTGGAACCACATTTCGACATTCCCACATAGCTACCAAGATCAGTTTGATGATATACTGTACTATAAGTACAGGTACAGCCAGTTTAAACCTATTATCATACATAATTCAATCAAGATGATCACGTGCAATCTTGAATTTTAATAATAGCTACAATGACTCTGATTCGGCATAGAGGCCCGTACCGCAACTGATGTCGGGTGTGCAACAACGAATGTGAGAAGCGGGAGGCGTTTCACCAGTACTGTACTATACAACCATAGTTTGAACTCACTCCATCCCTGGCCCATCTCCACAGTGTTGTTCCAGCAGTGAGTATTTCAGGAACAACCGGTTTAAGTGCTCGGCGCTTGTTTTTGAAACCTGTTTCACTAGCCATCCGATAGAGCTCTCACCGCATCGTCCACACTACTCGTTATATAGACCTCAGGTAATCGACGACGATGTGATCGATAAACTCTAGGCGTATCTATTGTGACGTTAGTGATGCGGTAGCTATATAAACACAGACCGGCCGGCCCACCTAGCCCAGCACCCATAAAATGACGCCAACAAGGATGGTTTTACTAATCACGCGGTAGTTAGTAACAAGATAGGATAAACTATTGAACGTCTGTGGGAACCCTGATTGTCTAGTTGCGTGCAGTGCCTGATCCAGGCCTGGCCTGATCTACCGCGAGGTCTACTGCATGTCAATAAGTCTAAGTCCTTGAAATTAGGTTAGGTAATCCTAAGGCTGCAGCACATGTTGCTGTCAGACCTTCAGCGCTGGTCACTGTAAAGTGTTAGTAATGTAGCCGCAAGTAGTATGAGCTATCTTGATTTGCCATGAACATATGAAATGTTAAAGTTACATACGTAGGCCGGTTTGTTGATAAATTGGTAATGAAACTGAATTCATGGTTACATGGTAGCTATGCTTTGCCGTGAGCTACCCCCATGCATTTGATCTGTACTTTTGCAGTACTTTCTGATCAAGTGATCCACAATCCAGACCTGTTGAACAGCTTTGGTAAGAATTTAAGTAAGCAATCCATAAGGCTGTCTCTAACCACGTTCCTCACAAATTCACGTGACAGTTTAGCTACCCAGCATTGGACAAATTGACATTAATAAAGAAATACATGAAAGTACGTACAGGTATTAAAAAGCTATACAACAAGGCTAAGAGAAGTAAGTTAGAGTCTGACTGGAACGCTTACCATAATTCCAGGAACCCGGTAGCTAGACTACAGATTGAAAGAGGCACATAATAATTATTACACCAGACTGTTCGGTAACTCATTTGGTGGGAATCGCCGCCAATTCTGGAAGTATATAAGGGCCAAACAACAGGATAAACGTGATATTCCTACCCTACTTGTAGATGGGAAACCTATTAGTAGTTTAAAAGATAAAGCAAATCCCTGAATATTCATTTCAAATCAGTGTTCACAAAAGAAAACCTCTCGATCGATGATACCTACAATAAGTTGATACCATTTATACCATACCTGACATGCCTATTCTCACCATCTCACAGTCTGGGATACAACGCCTACTTTTAACACTTGATGTACAAAAAGTCTAGTGGACCTGTATGCAGATGAGTTACAAAAGGCCTTCGTATAAATGTCCACTAAACTTTTTTTGATGTGCATTAACCATTTCACACTTGATGAGCATTAGGAAACAAGTTATTTCAATATGCATTACATTTATCAGACTCTACTGACTTTTTGAAGTCTCCATTAAGAATCATGTGTACTTTCCAAGCACTTAATGTTGCTCTTTGTGCTATATAACTATTTATATTATAGATAATGTTTTCAGCAGGAACTATCGGCCCTTTGTGGTTAAATCTCAAATTTTTGTTTCTTGAGAATCATGATGTATATGGACATTCTTATGGAAAATATGATTGTGTAATCCATACAATTTCATAAGGAAAACAACTAAAGTTTTACTTGTAATATTAGCAAGAGTTGAATGCTGTTATAATACTTATAATATATGCTGTACATAAAAAGAGTACATATATTCTGTTGATAAACATATCCTATACAAATCTCACTGTTGATGTACAGGAGTAGTCAGTTGCTTCAATTCCTAATGAAAAGATTTTAACAGTATTACAAACAGCTACTGAGTAAACTATATGACTAGATCTGCAAAAACCTCACGCAATCATGCAAGTCTGAATGCTTGTTTTAAAAGTGACTACAATTATTTTCCCACTAGCTATGGCTGTTAATCTTCTGATGTTACTTTTGTAGCAGTGCAATTACAGTGGAACCTTAGACCTGTACTATCAGGCCACCTCCATTGCCTAGATAGCCAAAATTATAGTCACATGGCTTGAAAGTAATTATTGACAATAATGAAGGTTTGAAAGTACAAGGAGTCTAAAAGTTGCTGATAGTAGCTGATAGTCTGTTAGGTGACTTGTTCATTCTACTAATAATGACATCCACTTGGTTGCTAGGTAATGATATATTTTTACAGCCCAGGGGGGTGACCATGAATATTCACTCTGTACTAAACAGCCCATTTCCAGGTAAGTTAAAATATTCACGGTATATGTGACTAATTTATTATGGGTTGCACAACATCTGGTGTCATTTGGGAGGCATCGAAACTTATGGGGCTAAGATCTTTACACTTCATGGGAGCCCACACCACACCATTTATTCTTATTATAAGAACATACTTTTATAGCAGCCATTTCACTACAATGATGACATGAAAATTGGAAAGATGCACTGTGTTGTGATCGAGAAATCAGTGATCTTGTGTCAAGTGGTAGTGATATCTTATGTTTTAAAGCCTGTATCTTTCCTAAAGCAAGGCATTTTTACTGTTGTAAGTATAGAGGATTATTAGGTCACTAAACCTAGTGTAATGGGTGAAATAATCACCCAGTATTGATAGAATCACAGATTGCTTATTTCTGCATGTGATATAATATTGCATAGCTTTGTTCCCAGCCTTGTAGAAACATAGTAACAATGTTTTCCTCTCTAAGAAGACTTTCTAGATGCTGAAAACAAATTCACTGGAATCTTCTATCATACTAAAGTTACTTTACAACATTGACAGTGAATCTCCACAAACTATTTACTCCCGTGATGCTAACAACCTGAAGATTACAATTTTGTTATCAAATTAAGAATTTTCTCCAATAGGCTACATTACATTTTAAGGACTCTGGGTGTTGCACAATCTCAATTATTAATCACCACATTCCTTAGCCTTTATGTGGAAAATGGGACTATTTCTCCTCTTAACTGCATAGTACTAACTGATAGTTAGTGTTGCACCGATAACCAAATTAGCCGATTATTTCGATAACCGATATTAAGCAGCCGATACCGATAACTGATCCGATATACACTAATAACACTATCTCTCAACCTCATCATTAAATGACTCACATTAGTGACATAAGCATTGATATACAGCTCATTCTAGCCTAAAATATAAAGTTAGATGTATACCACAAGCAAAAGCTACTCATGTTGACAAGGTTTTAAATACATTTTACTACTGAGACAAATGGCTGGTACTACATAGAAACCTAAACCTCAGTTTACTGTTGGGCATGGCCTACCTGACAGTTTATTATGGGCATGGCTTGTAGTCACCGCTAAGCCATCAACACATAACTTAATTAAAATGCCAAATAACTTATGTCTAGCCTCCCCCACATCATTATACGACACAGCACAGTGGAGATTAACATCGGCTTTAATTTAATCAAAACCGATTAATCGGCTAGTAGCCAATATCGGCCTGATACCGATTACTGAACCGATTATCAGATTACTGAACCGATTATTGGTGCAACACTACTGATAGTGATAGCAACATTACTTGTATTTAAGTAAAAGCATATTAGCATGCATTACTTACTGTAGTTACAGCTATTTCTGTGACGTGTACATGGACAGAAGTATGTACCAGACTGCCCAGATAAGAGAGGTTCGACCCACTACATGAAAGCATTGAAAGTAAAACTTCACAGCTTTAGATAAAAGAAATGCAATAAAAATTAATGCGTGATTGGGTCAAACTTTTGCAGATTCAGTTATTAATATAATACATCTGGTTTGTAAAACATGCACAAAGGGATACTTTGATTCCCAAATTTATATTTCATTTAATACTTGAAAGCTACAGTGCAGTTCAGCATTGAAACCAAGTCACTACTACTGATAGGGATGGTCCACTGACCTGGATAACAATCTGGGTCAGACCTGGATTTGACCCAAGTAGGACCCAGATTGATTATGCTTTGAGCACTCGAAAAGCGTGTTAAGTACAAAGGTGGCTGTATGAAAACTAAACAGGTAAGGTTTATAATTAATGATCTATCAGTGGGCATGGCTTCATGGGGGTGGTTCCACGTGTAAGTTTTACAGACAGAAAGATAGTTTTCTATATTTCATACAAACCTAAAAACCTAAAAACTTCAGTGCACCATACTGCACCATACTGTTAGAATAGCATGTCGCAACAGTATTGCGCATATAAGTGGATGTGGTTCATGAAGGAAGCTTGGCTGCAGGGGGACTAGACTATGATGCGTTAATACGCTTCCACATTGTAAAACTAATTGATCATTTCACAAGTGATTTTATCCAGGTCAGAACTGGGTAATTTGTAAAGCGGATGACCCAGGACAAAATGTGACCTGGTTGACCAACCCGGTTTTAACGCTGTTACAGTTGTCTACATATACGCACAGTGCCAGCTGTACTTGTGTGATCTGTACTACACAATGCATAATGTAAAGTAGCAATCACTCACTTGTTATGACATAACAAAAATAACTTCATATCAAATGATACAGAAAGGTGGTCTACATATTTTTAATCAGTAGCATATCTAATGTTGTGGTGATAGCCATTTTTAGTACTACTGCATTTGGTCACATACAGTAATAGTGTGATTTGCTATTGATTGGCATTGATACACTAGAGTTTAATGAATCAAGTGAATAGGTTTATGGTGAGCTTTTGTCCTTATATTTCACAAATTACCAAACATCATTTACATCTAATTTGCTCAGGTACCACAACACTTGGCCTTCAGGTTACTATTAATTATGTAGACCATGCATGGCCACTGTGGTCTGAAGTATAACCATTGCACTTATTAGCTTCCAGCAATGGAAAGAAAAAGTTACAGAACGTTTGACAATTGAACAGCAATTCACCAACTAAAATTTAAAATTTTGCCAATACCGTTCATCCAATACAAATTGGCCCATCTTTTTCTTTACCAAAATCCTATAGCAGTAAGCCCACAAAATCTCCCTCCTGGTGCTGTACAGTATTGTTTGTGATTAGTTAGAAAGGCTGATCACATTTCTTAGGCTCCTTTGATCTGACCATTTATTAAGCTAACTTCATTATGGTCATCCATGCATGCTGTTTGCCAATCAATGGCTGTCAGTAATGTAAAACCATTATAATTTTCTCTGTTTTGCCTACTCACCATGTAAGTTTAGCTAATCTTCGTGGTGCATTTTTGGATTTACATTTTGCCATAATTTTCAGAACACCCACTGTACAATACAAGTGGCAGATTGTATTCCAGTCATGTCTTGGTTTTTAAAATATTTTATTGACAGAAGCCATATGACATAGTTACCTGCACCATCAAGGGATGTGAATAGCTGACAACAAAGGCTCAGTGGTTAAGGCTTTGGATGTGATATGTGATTATCAAGTTGACTGTTGTAGTAGAGTATCTTGATGGTGCAATTGTATACATGTTTGGTTTAGGTGCTATGTAATTCTCAACCAAAAATATGATAGTTAATCTATCCCCACACACTGATGGCTACACCAATCTTAAGGGTGTGCTTGTCATGTGTTTTATCTGGTGTGCAACTCCACTGTCAAAAATTGTCTCATTTGGAGAAGGACATGAAACTACTCATATCCTAAAGTATTTTTCTTCCTGTAAATAACACACTACAGTGTATCTTAGCTTCTATACAATGGTCATTTGTGTTATCATGCAGTATGATAGTACTGTATATTAGGGATCATAAAGGTTTGGATTTTCTGGCCAAAAATATCACCCAAAATCCAGCTTCATAATACCATTCTGGCATCATTGCAGTATTGGTTAGGTGTAACCAAGCCCAAAAGTGCCTCCAGTATGATTCTAAATGCTTCTAATAAATTGTTACAAAATTTAAAACAAAATGTTTTACTGACTAACTGCCTGATACCTTCAGGCAAGCATAACTCAATAATGGGCTATGGGCTTGATTTTTTCACTGTTTGACATCGCTTCATCACGAGATGTACCTTTTGGCATACTGCAGTACATACAATGCACGTATCATAGGCTTAACATTTGTCCTCCTTTGTACCCCAATTCTTTTTGCTGACAGCCCAAGGTGTTGATTTGTGATAGTGCATTTGCATGGCTTCCCTATGTTTGTAATCAGGAATTGTCTATATTTTACATGGTGACTGGATTGATTGCAAAGGCACTTCTTCCTGCTGTTCTTTGTTTGTAGTGCTGTGTTACAGGCTGAACATAGTTGAAAGCAAAGCGTAATGGCTACTTCACTTTCAAGGCAATAACTGAAAGCTGGAGCACACATTAAGATGAAAACATTAACTCTGGCACCATCCTTTCTTTTGATGCAGTATATGTGGGTTTACCAGTCACAGTAATGTTATAAACAAATGAGAAATTAGGAATGTTAAGGTCATAGAAAAAAAAGTAGGAAAACAAGGGAGGTTGCCTACAGCTGCAAATATACTAGTGAACATTTACATATTCACTAATATATCTACAGGTGTAGGTTACCTCCCTTGTTCCCTACTTTTTTCTGGAATCCCTAATCGAACTTAAAATTCCTAATTTTTCCCTATACTTGTGTATATACAGTATGTACTACACCTGCATGTTTACTATTTCTATTGTTGTGACCTTGTACTATACAGATGAAAGAGTTACATATTGCAGAACTGCAACATTTAACAAGTTCTCAGAATAATTGCCAGGAACAATTGCAGGCTGAAAAGGAACAGGTAATATCTAAACTTGCCATTAGCATAATACGTAAATTTGCAGCATCTTTACATGTTTGAAATGAAAACACACAATGAATGTTAAGTTTTTGCTTGTTCTATATCAAACTCTAAGTATTATCCCAAATCACAATTGTAGTCAAAATTGGATGCTTTCCTTAAAACTGCACAGTAGTGATGCACCGATTAATCAGTAAATAATCAGAAATTGGTTTATCAGCCTAATTTCAGCAATATTGCTATCGGAAATTATTAGCATACAATTAAGCTGATTAATTTTACTGACCCTGATGCTACTGTTTTTGTAAAAATAAGACAAATATAAAGTTTGAAAATAGTAATTTTACAAAATACGTGTGAAATTTTGGTAAACATAAAAGGTTATTGGTATCGGCCATTATATGAATTTCTATATCAGCATATCGGATAATGTACAACTGAGCAAATTGAAGATGCTACTACATGAACTGAGGGAATTACGTAGACCTCAAGCGGTCTGAAGTCTAGATCCTATGTAGTTGTTGTACCTTGACACTTGTTTGTAACAGAGAAATATAGCAGAAACAAGTCCTTATACTTCACCCACAGCTGTTTTTATGAGTTTAAAAATTAATCGCCAGGTCAGTGGTGGATCTAGGATTTTTAAAAGGGGGTTTCTGAAAATTGGTATAGCTAAATAAGGCATCTGATGACAATTCTCAGGAAAATTTTGAGATTTTAAAAGCTCTGAGATCAGATTTTAGGCTATTTTTAGTTAGCAATTACAAATTCAATGCTATAAACTGTATATAGTAACTAAATACTATACTATAGCTAGGCATTCCAGTATCCGAGATTTTCTAATAAAAAATTTCTCCGTATATTCCCCAATAGAACCCTGGCACAAAACAACAGCTCGTATTTAACTTGGGATTGCTCCGTAGTCCGAGCTCCAATCAATATGAAAATCGCTATGGGGTTTGTCCACACGCTGCTCATCATGAAAATCTTAGTTTTGTCATGCGCGTTACATATAAGTAAGTTTTGTGTTGTTTTGTAATCTTTTTAAGCCTTGTAATGTATGTAGAATACTTTAAAATTAAAAAAAACGTAGTGTCGGGTGGAAGGTAGTCACTGGTGCTTACTTTAAAGTGCGTAGTTACTTTAAAGTGCGTAGTTACTTTGCTCGGGTTAGCGATTTTCAGCTCCAGAGCAATTTTCTGATGGCTGTGTCATCAGCTCAATAATACAAACCACTTCAAAGAGTCAGTATAACAATGCCATAATTGAAACCACAGCTCCACCTTAGGTATTGTTGCATCATTGTGGCACCTCCACTTTAGTTGTTTACCTATATAAGTTGTTAACTTGATGTTTTTACTTACTTGAGATAGCCTCTTGCCTGTGGGTATGCACCATTGTATTGAGAAGTGTGCAGTAGGTGAAACATATTTGCTCACTACAAAGCATACAAAGATCGCTGAGATCCGATAACATCTGAGGTTACTCTCATTATATGTACAAACTTGCAACTAGAAGCAACTGCAGTTTCAAAACAGTCCAGATCGCTAGATGGCTTCCTGATTCAATTGTGCCATTTTTCCCTTTAAAATGTATGGGTAGCCCCGGAGAAAAAATGTACCTTTTTTCAGTTTTAAAGCACTGTGCATGCCAAAGTAGTTAATTCCAACCCAACAAACTAAATATTTCTGAGATCGGCAATCAATACTCTACCTATTGAGCATATAAAAAGTCCATTTTTCCAAAATTTAAAAATCGGGCTGGAATGTCTACTCAGCTAACTATAGGGCAAATATGGTGACTACGAGCTGTAGCTTTGATTGCTCTATTAGAGTAGTTACTTGACTGCTCTATTAGAGTATCTCAATCGTTTTTAATGCAGTGGGAGATGAAAAGTGAAATGTTGCAGAGAGTTTAATAGCTATAAATAATGTCGGTTAAGTGCAACTGTGTGCATGCTACTGGTATATAGTTGTTTGCTATAACAAATTGTTAGTACAACAATGTTTATGTATTGAAAATGCCACTAAGCAAAAATTTAAAAGGGGGTTTCTTTCGAAACCCCAGAAACCCCTCTGGATCCGCCACTGCAGGTGGTGACACTTTGCCAGCTCTACCAATGTTAGTGCACAAAACAAACATAATAAACATGAAAAGGTTTAAATAACTTATACACCTCCAAAAAATGAGTCTAAAGCAATGAATGAATCATAAGAAAGTCCCTATAGGGTATGAGTGTTAGTGAATATACATGTATACTGCTATAAGAATTTTCTGTTCTGTTACAAAGTTGTAGAACATCTACAAACAACAGGTCAATTTTTTATTTTTATTTTTTTATTTTAACTGCTTTTTAATGCAGGCAAGGCCTGCATTAATGGTCTGTGGGCAACTGGTGTCCACAGCCAGAAAAAGTATACGTACAACTTACAATTACAATTGAATGTATAAAATTACAATCAAATTAAGTTAGCTGGCTAAGGTTATTACATACATTTACATTTGGTATATAGTTGAACTATCCTATAATTTTAAAACTTACATGTGTATTTAATAATAAACTTACTTATATAGCTAAGTACTTATTTTAAGAGAGAGCAAGAAGAAGAAGAAAAAAAAAAAAAAGATTAATTACTGCTGAAGTTTGGTGGGCGAGGAGACTTGGAGCAGGTACTACAAGGGCAAACAAAGTGCATACTGTGGGGATTGTCAGAGTTAAAATTGTTTATAAAATGCTGCCAGAAGATCTTGAGTAACTGTGATTTAATGGTGGGAAAAGGTTGATTTAAGTCAAGTACTGGTAGACTGTTGTAGGTTCTTGGTAATCTGTTAAAGTAGAAGTTACTTTGTTTGTTGGTTGATGTAAAATTGTGTTGAAGCTTGTTACTGGTGGAGGATCTGGTAGGATTGCGGCAAAAGTTGACATAGTTACTGATATTGAAATGATTAGATGGATGCTGGATTGATTTTACGAAGAAGAGTATGTCATAAAGATCATAGGTGTACATCAGTGGTAGTATGTTAAGTTTGATAAGACGTGTTTTGTAATCGGTTACATAGTCATTAAGAATAAATTTGGTTGCCCGGCGTTGGATTCTTTCTAAAGCAGAGATGTCGCAAATAAGGTAGGGGTGCCATAAAGGAGAACAGTAAAGTAATTGTGATCGAACTAATGCTAAATATAAAGTTTTCTTGGTTGGAATGTCAACTGAGTGGCTGAAGGTACGTCTCAGTAGTCCAAGGGTTCTATAGGCTTTAGCTGATATATGGTTATAATGATTTTTCCAAGATAAATCAGTTGATAAAATGACACCGAGGTCACGGTGAGTACTACTAGTTTTGATTATAGTGTCGTCTATGAAGTAGGATGTAGGGAATTTTGTCAAGGGCGTAGGCAGAGGGGTTCGGATGGTTCGGACGAACCCCCCTTTCAGAAGTTTTTTAAAATTAAAAATCACACCAAATCTTACAGCCCTGGAGCTCTCCGGTAGCTACTTGCCAACTGGCACTCCTCTGTACTACTCTTGAGGGTCACATCACATTAATGCTGAATCATCACGTGATCAATTTCGCACGTGATGCATGGTTGAAATGGCGCGAGTTATGGCAAAGGACTGTTCAATGGTCGGTTGAGACATATTACAAGGCAGCACTACTAAACTTGAGTGGTCGTGTTATACATGTGTCAGGTTAGTACAAACATATATACATGATGAATGGTTTATTTATTTTGTTATATGTTGTGGGCACGTGATGTCTCGAACATATTGGAGTACAACCCAAGTCTGAAGTTATTGACCATCAACAGGAGGACCGGCCGAGAATAATGTATAGCTGGAAAGAAGTATTGCCAACTAAGGGACTCGAGTGTGGAGGGCTTCCGTGTGCTAGGAAATAGAAGTTGGCTGTCAGTATGCTGTCTGGAAGTGAAGATTAGCTAGTTTTACAATAGGTTTATAGTTTCTATAAGCTGCATAAACAGCAGTGTGTAGGTTTTAGCTAGTTAGATGCACAAACAGCACCTTTTAATGTTACTGCCTAAGGGCACATTTTGTGTATGTATCATTTTCGTTCAAATATGGTCTAGGGGAAGCACCCAGGCCTTCCCTTAAGGCATTCCACTTTAAATCCGAACCCCCTTCAAAAAAATCCTGGCTACGCCCCTGCAGGTACTAAATGCCTGTGAAGGTTTAGTTTACTTGACACTTACTGGAAGCTAGGTTTGAGTACATTATACTTGTACGTAAAATTACCTATTATTCTTTCTGGAAGAAATTCTTTTTTAATTCGCCTATTATTCCCAAAATAATTTCTGGAGTACTTCCTGGAATAGTAGAAGTCACATGGATTTTCTTCTGCACCTCAAAATAAATCACTTGCATAGCAATACGTAAGATCGAGATACTCTAATAGAGCAGTCACATAAAACTTGGGTGACCGCTTTATTAGGGTAAGTGACTGCTCTATTAGAGTATATTGAACTTATTCCACGATTTTGATCTAGCAGTGTTGGAGGATGTGCCTTTACAAAATTCTCTGCAATACTACAAGAAAAAATATGTGAAATCTACATTAACTATTCCTGAAGATCGTCTTATTATTCCGGAATAATTTTTGATTCTTTTTGCTACCTATTATTCCAGAAATTATTCTGACTATAATGTACGCATGCCTACTGAGAGTAGAGAAAAAGTAATGCTAGAGTTAACATCATCATGTCTTTTTATTAGTATGCTTCTGCTTGAATTTTTCAGCACATTTCTTGGCTATTTTCATGCGAAAGTGTTTCATAGAAGCTTCCAGTTTTCTCGCATTAAAGCACACATGATTAATTATAATTTCTTCAAAAACTGTGCAATGTACATGTTATGTACTAACTTGTCATTTTGTTTGTTTTCCCAGCAATCTGATCACAGTAAGCTTGGGTTATCAACCTCTGGTATGTGGCTAATTCTCTGTAACACACACACACATGTTACTTATTAACTACATGATTGTGGTATTGTGTAAGCTCATGATAGTAATCAGGATGGTTTAATATAATTCTTAAAATTTGTGGCAGCAAAACTTTCAAACTGCATTTCATCTAATGCATTTTTAAATAAAGAATAGTAATTATAAATACATGATCTGAGGATTAAATCACCACCTGTTTGTGTTTGCATTCAAATGAGTTTCAGTGTCAGATTCTATACAGGCTTTCTTGTAGGTCTCTACTGGAATATATAGCAAATAATAAGCAAAATAATTGACTCATATTATAAGAGTGAAAAGCGATGTGTATACTTGCTCTACAATGGTAAACATGACATCAGGTATGTACTGTAAGTACATATATCAGCAGTCTCCGGACATATGATAGTGTGTTGTGTGGCCAAGTACAGCTAGTGTGGATGTGTGACAGACAAGTGTGTATTTTACAGGAACCAAGCAAATGCTGTTTTCATGCATTCATAGCTCAGTAGTGCCTGAACAGAAATTAACCAATTTTGCTGCGAAATCTCCCTCAGGATAGGGTACCTCCTTTTCCAAATTTGAGCTCAATCTGTCTAGCCATCACTGAGATATGTGGCTTCAAAATTTGTCTTATTTTCTTTTAATCTTCTGCTTCTTTTCGCTCCACTCACTATAAGCTTTAGTCGATTAAATTTGGAGGGCAGTAAGAGCATAATGCAGTATAGTAGGTTGAATTTACCATTTGTTACCGTGTTATTCTCTCGCTCTGCTTCTTGAGTTCTGATCCTTTGATGCGCACTTATTGGAATGCCCGGACGGCGTAAGAAGAGCCGTCGAAAACAACCAGTTGATCTGTCTAATAATGACGTCGATGTTGACGATGATGACCCTGACCGTGTGTGGTGCTCTTGTGGGTGGCCTTTTGGTACTGATGGGTTTATGATTAAGTGTGATGGCCACAGTGAGAACTGCTGCCAGTGGTATCATGGCCATTGTGTCGGAATCACTACTGCTGAAGATAGAATACTTGATGTTGATAATGGACCATTTATTTGCCCCACTTGTGCAACCAGTTCAGATGTGCGAAACCTTCCTTCCTTTAACTTGTCAACTCTTACTACTTTTGAGTGGCGTGGCTCACCAAGCCCTGCTGTGCTTGAATTACTCGACCAACTATACTTTCAAGTTGTCCATTGGAAACCAAACCTGTTTACCGTGCCATCAGGTAACTTGGGTAAATCCTTTGTATCTGAACTTGCATCATTGCTGCATTCCTTTAGTAAACAGTCAGCTCTAGAGCCATTTGCCTTAAAGGCTGCCATGTTGATGCCCAACTTGCTTTTACAGAAACCCCACAATGAGTCCAAACTCAGTTTTCGAGTAGTTCGTTCTTGCCTTCAGAGACGACTTGATCTTTGGCTTAAGGGTGATTTTTTAGCTTTATTTAATGAAGGGATTGTCATACAGAAACATCTATCTGCTTCACCTCGCTATCATCCTTCCTGTGATGATCAAACTCATTCTTCCAGGTTTTCCCACCTTATGACTCAGGGCCGTGTTAATGCTGCTCTTCGCTGTCTGTCTCCTTCTTGCGACTGTGGCCCTCTTAACTTGGATCATGTAGTGGGTTCCTTGTCTGATGGTTCTCCCAAAACTGTGTTTGATGTATTGCATGAAAAACATCCTCGTGGTCGTGCTGCAGACCCTGATGCTATACTTGATCCCGTTGACTCCTCTCAATCGTTTCATCCAGTTCTATTTGATGGCTTAGATGCTGCTTTAATTAAATCAGTGGTCATGCAGATAAGTGGCTCTGCAGGCCCTTCTGGTCTTGATGCTCATGCTTGGAGACATCTTTGTACAGCGTTTGGTGATGCTTCTAATGACTTGTGTGCAGCTGTTTCTGCTTTTGCCCATCGTATTTCCATCTCTTATGTTAATTCAAAATATTTATCTGCTTACTGTGCTTGTCGCCTAATTCCTCTTGACAAGCGTCCTGGTGTTCGCCCTATTGGTGTGGGTGAAGCTTTGCGAAGAATTATTGGAAAGGCTGTGATGAGAATTATAGGGCGTGATTTACAGCAGGCTGCAGGATCCTCTCAATTATGTGCTGGTCAAATGGGTGGTTGTGAAGCTGCTGTCCATGCAATGAAACAAATATTTGACTTGCCTGAGGTTGATGGTGTTCTCCTTGTTGATGCTAAGAATGCCTTCAATGAGTTAAATCGTCAAGTAACACTCCGAAACGTTGAGGTCCTCTGCCCTTCTCTTGCTCCCATTTTAATTAACACTTATCGTACTGATGCTTTTTTGTTTACTGGAGGTCGTACCATCTTTTCTAGTGAAGGGACTACCCAGGGTGATCCTCTCGCTATGGCTATGTACACTATCGGTACTTTGCCCTTGATTTCTCGTCTTACTGGTCTAGTAAAGCAGTGCTGGTATGCTGATGACTCTGCTGCTGGTGGCAAGCTTTCCAAGCTTAAGCAGTGGTGGGACTTGTTATCTTCCGTAGGGCCCCGTTATGGCTATTTTCCAAATGCTACTAAAACTATCTTGATAGTCAAGGAAACTGTTCTAACTGATGCTAGAACAATTTTTGGAGACTGTGACATTCAGGTTACTGCTGAAGGACACTGTTATCTGGGAGGTGTAATTGGCACTCCTGCCTTTGAACAGCTATTTTTGAGATGTAAAGTGGATGGCTGGATTGATGATCTTAAGACCTTGAGCCTCTTTGCCGAAACACAACCTCATGCTTCCTATGCTACTTTTTGTCATGGTCTCTCTTTCCGATGGAACTATTTTTTTCGTGTTTCTTCTTGTTCTACAGACCTTTTCCTTCCTCTTGAACATTTTGTTAAATCTGTTTTCCTTCCTAGTCTGTTGGGTCGAACTGTCCCTGGTGATGTTGAGAGAAAGCTATTTGCCTTGCCTGTGCGGCTAGGAGGCCTTGGTGTGTTTGATCCTTCGATTGTTGTGTCACAGCAGCGTTCCTGCTCTGTAGAAGTAAATGCTGGTCTCGTTGGCTTGATTATCTCTCAGGTACATCAACTAGGTGACTGTCTTGATGCACAGGTTCAGTTGCGATCCAAGTGTCACTCTAGGAGCCATCAAGAGCAACTTCAATCTGCCAATCATTTGTTCGATGAACTTCCTCCTAGCATGCGTTCCTCAGTCATGTTGGCTCAGGAGAAGGGTGCATCGAATCGGCTCTCTTGTCTTCCATTGAAGTCGCATAATTTTGTGCTTCATAAAACTGCTTTTCGTGATGCAATAGTGCTTCGCTATCATTGGCTACCATCTGCCTGCCCTACTTCCTGTGCCTGTGGTCACTCTTTTACCATAGAACATGCTCTGTCTTGCCCAAAGGGTGGGTTTCCTTCTCTGAGACATAATGAAGTGCGTGATCAAACTGCCAATTTACTTTCCGAGGTCTGTAACAATGTTGTCACTGAACCCCACCTTCAGCCTCTTTCTGGTGAGACCCTTCAATACAAAACAGCTAATCGTTATGATAACGCAAGGCTTGACATTGCAGCTAATGGTTTTTGGGGAGGACAATTTGAGAGGTCATACTTTGATGTCAGAATTTTTAACCCTAGTGCACCCTCAAATCAACCCCTACACTCTGCATACCGACGTCATGACAAGGAAAAGAGACGTGAATACCAACAACGGGTTCATGAAGTAGAGAATGCCTCATTTACTCCCTTAATTTTTACTACTACTGGTGGAATGGGTGATGCTGCTACTCAGTTTTATAAGAGATTGGCCAACCTTTTGAGTGCAAATCACAGTCTTTCCTATGGAATAGTGATGGGATGGCTGAGATGTAAATTGAGCTTCTCTTTGTTGAGGTCTGCAATTATGTGCATTCGCGGTGCCAGGTCCAGTTTGCGCTGTCCCATTACTGAGGCACCGATTGCTGTGCAGGTCGCTGAGGCCCATATGTAAGATAATTTGTTTTTGTTTATTATGTACTGTTTTATCTTAAAAAAAAATATTTACACCCAAATATTCGTACAGATCGAACTAAGAACAATGGAATTATGCGCAGAAATTTGCTGTCACACCCACAGGGTAATCTACTTGACAAAATAACTTGAAAATCATTCTGTACATGAAGTTACTATAGTAATGCAAATCTTTTGTGGTTTGAAAGTACTGAGAGTATTAGCTAAGGAGATATAAAGCAAAACCAAACATGTGAAAAAAGCATGATTGAGCTACTCTAATAGAACAGTCACTGAGAATTTTAAAAAAAACATGTGCAAACAATGTCAGAAAAAATTCTCCAGATTTCAAACCGGGGACCTCCACACCTATATACACAAGCCCTTTACCACTCTGCCACTGCAGTCAACTAGTTGCTCATCTCACTTAATTTCCACCTTATAAATGAAGGTTTTGGTTTACACTAGAATGATAATTCGTAGATCTATCAGTGGAAATTCTAAAAACATTCTATATACGTTGTATTGAAGTGCTCAGAAAAAAATGTGTGTTCTACTACAGTAGTTATAGAGTACTACAAAGATTATGAAAATACCAAGTGTGTCATGAGGCCAAGTACAGCCGGTGCGGGTGGGAAACATACTCATTTTATGGAACCAAGATAATGCCGCTTTCATGTATCCATCATTCCATAGCGCTTGCTTGTATCCGTATGCTCTGACTTTCCTTAGGGGCTTGGCTAATTAATAAAAATAAATGAAATAAACCATTTCTGCTGTGGAAACTTCCTCAGGGTAGGGCATTGCCCATTCCTAATTTGAGTCAGATCTGCCAGCTATAATTGCACCTTCAAAATTCATGTTTCTTTAGTTCTTCATAAATACATACGTATAGCCACGTAGTCTTCGACAATGGGGAAAACAAAGGAAGTATCAAGGCAACTTGCAATTACAAAGATATCTGCACAAAAACAGCCAAGCTGTGAAAAACATGCGGCTTTGAAAAGCCTGGAATTTATTAGCATTAACATCATTGCAGCTATTTGTTGGCTGCCATCTTTGATTTTTTCAACTTTTTCACCCAGGCTTTCTAAACTGCACTTTTTTCATAGCTTGGCTGTTTTTGTGCCAATACATAATTATATACTTTGTGCATTTATTTGGACTGCTATCCATTTATTCATCATGCAACACTGTAGCGACTATTGGATGGAGGCAGTTCTTTGAGAGTAGCATATAGCTCTCAGGACTTGCAGACTCTGGGTGTCAACTACGTACATGAATGTCAGTGTGTTTGAACCAAGACTTGACATTTGTCCACATGAGCCTTCCTTCAAGACTGGCTTCTTCCAGTCCTCTACTTTAATTCAACATCATAATTTATAGATCTTTGCTCAAATGCTTAACTATGCACATAAAATCACTTCAATCAGAATACTAGTAGTGTCAATTAATAGCAATGATGTCTATTCTAGAATAGCAATAACTATTTGTTCGTATACAATATAAAAAGAACTCAATTTATGCATATTATCAATTTCTAAAACTTTCATGCATAATGCAGTTACATATCTACCACTGTACAAATTAATATATTTACTTTTCATGCATCTTCAACAAAGTCTTAACTTGTTCTTCATGTAATGATAACAGTACAGCAGCAGTTTCATTGTATCGTTATTAAATAAATCACATAACTACTGCTCAGTAGTACAGACCACTTAAATGTTTGAGGTACAGTATCACAATTTTTCCATCACAATTTGGACAAGTATAATGCCAGCATAATAAGGCAAGTGACATGCAGCAATTCTTAACACATCACACAGTATATAGCTGTATTTCTAATATCATTGTGTATTGGTTGACTTTAAAATTTTTCGTTTTATGGAAATTAGATCGAGGTACTCTAATAGAGCAGTCAGAAATACTGATATGCTAAAATAAATCATTACCTGGGAATTAGTTTTAACATAATATGCTAAAGCTAATGTTTCCTCAAACTTAATCAGTATCAGTATTGCATTAGCAAGCTAAGTTGCACATATTTAATACCGGGATGAATCTTCTGTACATACTAATGATTGCAAATAAACAACATTCTCCAGCTGATTATGTACTCCAAAATAAAGTGGTAAATTAAATTGCATGTGTGGCTGGCACTGGGAAAATTGTTCGTATCACCCAGCATCATTTTCCACCACAATATTCATACCACAAACTTTCAATCAGCCAAAAATACATGTGGTCAGCTGTTATTGATGTCAACAGGTCCTGTGGTGAGCCATGTGAGTGGTCTGATACCTTTATGAAATTCTGACTGACTTGGAGGTGGCTGGACCTGACTGCATATGTAGCTTTGGGGAATTGGATAAAAAACTGTGCTGTCAAATTTTTTATCTGAGCCATTACTAGGTCATAGTTCACATTCCTCTTCCATTTTGAAAACATTAGTTCTCAATGACAACCCCAACCACTACTCTGCTTGGACCTCACCTGATACATTTGACCTTACAAAAAGAAACAATGTAAAATTGTGAAAACTTGGCTGTTAGCTACTTGTACAGTGATAAGTGAATTCTATAGAAGATAAGGAATTGTTGCAAATCATGAAAATTGGTAGACATACCCCAACCATTGGTGAACAACACTCTGTATGATTATAACCATCATTTCTTGATATCGTTGAATACAGAGACATGCTTAAAAATTTAGTTCACAGCAATTAGCAAGTAATACAGGGGTACCATCTCAATAAAGCTCAACAACCCAATATGGGTAATTTTTGAATGATATAAATTAAGAAGCCATAAATTAGCCAGCTAGCCATTTTCAAAAATAAAATAATTGCAATTACAGTTTATAAAAACTGGGTAAGCATTTGGCTACACAGCCTACACACATAATTTTACCAGTCCTTGGCAGCAAGTAATGAAGAAATTAAGAAATGTTAATTGTGTGGTTTATGTATGTTATTTGTAAAAAAACCTGCTTTGTATGAAAGTGGGTAGACCATTCAGTACCATGTTCATGCTGACAAAATGAGCTTCTCATCATCTTTACACATATATACACATCCCTGAAGCATCATGGTGACATGAGGGCTCCATAGTGGCATGTGACTACACAGTTATTGTTCTTAGACTAGTGAAAAGAATAATCTTGTGCCATCTGCACCCAATCCAGGAGAGTGGCATGCAGGACACATAAGTTTAGTAAAAAAATTTCACAGCATTTTAGTACAAAATACCTCTTATTTTTGTACACATTCATTTATATCATATATTAATTTCAAATGTACTGTGTAGTAGCTTGTCTACATTGTACGTACTTTAAATCATTAATTTAAATCTGTATCTTAGTACATACAGTATATAAGTAGCAGCTAACTGCACATCAATCAATTGAAACACATGTATAAATAAAATACCTCTTCAGTAATTCTAAACTCAAGTTGTAGTAATTCTTCATCACTATAATGATCAGTTCGTAGTATACCTCCTTCAGGAAGATTCTTCAATTGCTTTGTAAACACAATAACTAAGTCAAACAGTTGCTATATGCCACACATGTGCATGTTCATACATATGTTCTGTTGTTTGATATTACCACTTAATCTATCTCTCACAATATTATAGCTGCAGGCTGCAACTGAATGCAATATATCCAACTCACTTGTTTCCTTAGAAAACATGAATGAATGTGTCTATCAGGTCACTTTTCTAACACTAATCACACAATTTTTTTCAGAAAATTAGTACAGTATGTATGCATGCTGCCATAGGCATGCAGATAATACATAAAACTATGGTAGAAAATATGTATCAGTCTACCTGCCAACTAGCCTGCAGTCAAAAGACTAGAGGCTACTAAACAATAACAACCATACTTGTGGCATGTAATGAGTTCTGATAAATATCAACTCTCCATGCTTTTCCCTTTCCTTTCATATTTTTTTCTTCTCATCATTATTTTTTTCATGTGAGGAGTCCATACAGACACACAATTTAAAATTGTTCTTTTATAGCCCCTCAAAGTTCATGATTATTGAAGTGTTTATAAGCTACTATAAAAGGGAGTGGGTATATATATATAGCTACACCTGTATAATGATCAGTTTCACTGCAAGAAACAGATCACTATTACCACTTAATGATTCATCATATGTGACAGCTCCATCAGAGGTACACTTGTTGAAAACAATGAGACTGAGGTGCCCTAATACCTTTATACAAATATAGCCAGGTACTGTATTCTAATAGAATAGTCACACAAAATACATCAAGTTTTGCTACAACAAAAAAGGAACTAGTGTATCTAGTAATTTAAATTTATCTGCATGGGAATTTTAGCTGCATGGGAAATTCCCTACTTTAGCATTGAACAGCTGTAATCATCTGCGTAAGTATGGATGGTCCCATAAAGCAAGTGATGTTGCAATGTTAATTAGTGCTGTGCACCAATGTGCAAATAACCGGTTAGTGGTTAGTAACCAGTGTTGTATAGGTCAGCCAATAACCAGTTAAGAAACCTTTAAACCAGTTTATTGCCCACTTACTTGGTAAACCATAAATTACTCCTGCTGACAAGTGTTAACATCATAACATAACCTCAAAGCATGTGTAAATATGTGATTGTAATAACTGTTATTGTAAGACAGGATGTTGATCAGTTGATGGTCACTTTGGTACCACCTTAAACCTTCCAGCAGGCTTGTTGAGTACATATTATGTCTGCCAATATCACTTTACTACACACAACCAATTAACCAGTTATTATTATTGGTAGGCAATTAACCGACGACAAAAATTTTGTAGGTGTACAGCACTAGTTACAATTCTATCAAGTCTATTATGTTTCATTTTTAATTAGTTATACTAGTACCTAAACTAACAGCACTTACTGGTTCTAATGATTTAGTCCTTAAGAGGTTTAAGTCAATTCTATTATTTGAAGATCTCTGAAAGTTCATTGAATTATGACTGAGAACCAATTCCAAAAAAAAGAAGATAATTTACAGGTTTAAGAGCTTGTCCCATTGTATTATATTCTTTTTCCACTTTCTTGTTAAATTTTTCCATTCACTGTCGATATACATTATTACAAAAGCATACATTTAAAATAACATACCTACCTAGCTGTTGGTGACTACAAGATCACTAGGTGTAATAGCAGGAATATTACGAGTTTTCACTTTAGTGAGTATATCATTGTCTATCTCTAATGTAGCTGCATAGGTAGTTCAAAACAACATTACTAACCCATGCTGTTGTGTTGTATTAATTTACTTAAGGATATTCTTGCAATTCAAGTCTTGGGTGATTCCATGCCTTCATTACTTGCATTCTAAAAAATCCAAAAAATATTTCTTGCTTAAATGAAACACCAATACATATTATGTGAGTGGACCTGGGAAAACTGGTCTTATCGCCTAATGATGGTTATAATCATACAGAGTGTTGTTCACCAAACTTTCCTTATCATCACTGAAATATCAACTTTTTTCTGCTGATATTACTTTGTAGCAATGCAACCCCAAGACTTTCAGCATATTAAACTGAAACTTTATGCTTGAGTGCATGGACCATTCTTTGATTATGTAGATTTGTAATAGAATAGGATGTACATGATTGTGACAAGCTTTTGCAGATCCGTTTACACCAACTTTATAATACACATACTGTGTGATATTTCATACCCTAATTTGTTGCACTTGTTATCTAGAAGCTACACATACTAACAGTTACAAACTGTGAAAAATGGCGCAGCCTTCCAAAAAATTGGCTAATATGAAAAAGATGTGATACTGATATCGAAGGTAGAAGCCATTTCATAATATCATACTGTCACTTAATTTTGTGACATTACAAATTAATATCATTTCTTGTCCACCACTTTTGATATCACATCTATTTCATACTAGCCTGCTTTTGGAAGGCCACACCTTTTTTTACAGCTTGGCTGTTTTGGATTAGATATTGTTTCTTTTCTTTTTTGTGTGTTTGTATATGTTGGCTTTTGTCTACGTTTTATTTTTCTATACAGGTAACTAAGCAGAAGTTGATTTAAGTGACATTTGTACCATTTTGAAATGATTTTTTGTTGTTGTTGTTGCTGAATATTGCATGATTACTATATTTTAGGGATCTCAAAACATGCTTGTTACATACATGTGCGGTTGGTTTTCATGTTATAACTCATTGATGTTTAAATAAATTTCCATTACACTGAAGGTTTGTACCTTCGACTAGTTTGCATAAGCAGTTTAGCCAGTAGATGTGATTGCAACAAGGCCGACCATTCTATTAGAGTATCTTTATCATGTATGTTCCATATTTTTGCATAGTATAGCCTTATTTGACTATTCATTAATATTTTTTGTAGTACTCTAGTAGAGCACACATTTTTTCTGAGCATTTATAATACAATGCACATAAAATGTTCTAGAACAATAAGAATGCTCTACGAAATTATGTTGTGATGTAACCTCCGTTTATAAGATAGAAACTAAATGAAGTGAGCAACTGATAGCAGTGGCAGAGTGATAAAGGGTTTGAGCATATAGGTGTCGAGGTCCCTGGTTTGAACTTTGAACAATTTCTTTCAATACTTTTCCTGCACATTTTTTACTTTCCAGTGACTGCTCTATTAGACTATCCCAATGTTTGGGTTTTTCTTTTATCTCCTTAGCTAATACTATCAGTGCTTTGAAATTACAGAAGGTCCATGTTACAATGGTCAGCTAGCTGCATACTGATTTTAAAGTTGTTTCTGTCAGTAGTTTACTCTGCAGATGTGACTAAAAATTAAAATGCAATTTCTGAAAATCACTCATAACTTTGCACCACTTCTACCAATCTGCTCACAAATTGGAAGATAAATGCACTATAATGCACTCTTTATACCCTTCAAATTAATTTGAAAAGAATCTAGGCCTGAGTCAAATATGCTCAAAAGTTTGCTTTCAGGAATTTCCCAAAATTTTCACCTATTATGCTCTTAAGTGTTCCCATTATGCTTGCAAGGTATGCAAAATTTTTTACAATTATCTTGGAACATTTTAATCAATGAATACTCTATTAGAGTATTTTACTACAAAGTGAATGTTCTATTAGAGAGTATATCGATCTAAGGAGGTATGTAATGCATTTAAGTGCTCTATTGCAGTTTGCAATTTCCACTGACTGCTCTATTAGGGAATATCAACCTATTTTCATGGAATTAAGCTCCATAGTTTGAAATATCGACCTAATATGCTAGCATTATGCTGGCATAGCACTCCAGCCTGTTATGCTGGCATATTTCATGCAGGCCTAAAAGAATCCAATAAAGTTTGCACAAATTATGACAACTTTTGTAAGTGGTGTAAAAAGAAAAATTAACAGATGAAGAAAAATACAAAGAAATTTAAGACAAAATTTGAAGGTGCATGTCTCGAAGATGGCTGGACCAATTTAGCTGAAATTTAAAATTAAAGATGAGGGACGTTTTGCAGAAAAAATGGGCTATTTTTCTGTAGCTGTTATTAAGGTATGGATGTGTGAAAATCGTGGTTCCTGTAAATGACACACTTGTCTATTGTGCGGCCAGATGCATTGGCTTTCCTTGACCGCACAGCACACTATCATGTGTCCTGACCTATAGTATATGTACAGTTGTATTTGTGTGAAATTTAAGTGGAACCTCAGTTATCTGGATGCCTGCATGTGGATCACTTGGTGTTCAGATAACTGAAAGGTCTGTAATACTGAAGTCACATACAATAATATCACCTTAAAACAATGTCTTTACAAACAGTATGATTTGAAGAATTTAACACTACTTTAATAGAACAATGAATTTTGGCATTTAGGTACCTAAACGTTTAGATAAACACAACAGTCACTCACTTGTTATGAAGTAACATATTAATTTTATTGCTTCATACTGAGAGATACTGAGAGGCAGAATGATGGTCTGTGTATTTTTCATTAGTTGCACACCTAACTTTAACTTTGTGGTGGTAGTCATTTTTGGTCACACAAGTTTATAAGGTGTGATTTGCAAATATATTGGAATTTACTGCAACCAGTTAGAATAATGATTTTCTAACTGAATGCACAGGTTTATGGTGAGCTTTTGTCCTTGTTACATCACAAGTTAAATATTTTCCCTATACTTGCTGGGAAGATCAATCTTTCTGTTGTTGCCACATTGAAAGGCTGTAGTTCTCAGCATATGAGGTTAAAACATCACCAGTGCATACTCTTGGCTAATGTGTAATGAACTAGATTTTTTATAACTTTTATAATTACCGTATCACATGGCACTGAGTATAATTTCCATGATTGTGAGGATTGAGCATATCATCGTGCGAGTGGTTTCAGAAGTTTAAAATTTGTTCTGATGTGAACGGATTGGATGCAGCGAACAAGGCGAAGAAATTACCTACCTTACTCGAAGGGGAAGCTTTGGCAGTGTGGATAGGGCTAACCAATGTGGAAAAGAACAATTATAATGTTATAAAGGACAAAGTAATTAAGAAAATGGTACCACTAGAATTTGTGTCATTGGAAGAGTTTCAAAAGCAATTGATTTTTCCTGGCGAATTGGTTGGTATGTATTTGTATGAACTGAAATGACTGCTACAGCAAGCGATGCCAGAATTGACAGCTGATGCGAGGAAGCAATAACTGATTCACTAATTCTTAGCAGGATTGCCCAGCTTACTGAGTTGTCAGCTTTGCGTAGGTGGTAACGTGGCAGAACTTGATGAACTTGTTCAACATGCCAAGATCTTGATGATAGTGGATAATGGTGAGAGGCAAACTGCAGCAGTTCACTCAGGCATTCTGAAGTATCAAAACTGAAATCCCAAATCCAAGAATTGACAGCACAAGTGGCAACATTGAAAGTAGCTCAGAAGAGTGTTCCCACTGCAGGGCATCGAGGAATTGCTAATACACTGCAATGACTTCAAGGGTTTGCTTATTGGGTGGGAATGGCCCAAAATGTTGCCGTAAACAGTGTACTGTATGTCACCTGCACCCACCCAAGCCACCACAGTGCTACTTGAATCACTCAAACATACCATCACCCTGGGGGTGGTATACTGTTGTATAGCTCTTCTGAATTACAAAGGTTGTCAACATATGTCATGGAATAACTGACTTTCAAACTTTCTTCTCTGATCTGAATGTAAAACTTCAAGGGAACAGCAAAATTAATTTTGATGACAGCAGCTGAAATAGAAGCGGCAGTTTGTTCTCGTAAGGGAACTATCTCTGCCTATTTCGTGAAATAATCCATAATCACTAAGTAAGTATCTATTATTACAACATGAAACTGGGACCTCCAAAATGTCAGGCCCTCCAATCAGTACATTTGTTAGGGGAGCTTGGGTGGGTGCAGGTAACATTGTTCTGACATACAGTACACTGTTTATGGAAACATTTTGGGCCATTCCCACCCAATAAGCAAACCCTTGAAGTCATTGCAGTGTATTAGCAATTCCTTGATGCCTTGCAGTGGGAATATCATGTGATTGAGAGATCACAGACTGTCACATTTGAAAGTGGGAGTACTGGGCTGCTGTGGAGACCTGGGGGTATATGTGTGGCACACTACATCATCAAAAATAGACAACTGTTGCCAAGGTTGTAAATACCTGTTTAGCAGTGGTTGTGTTCTATCTGTGATGACAGGCTTGCTGGATGAGGACAACCCACTATGAAGTTGCTTGACTACTGGATCCTCTAACTGAGCCATTTGTATGCCAGTGGTGACAGGTTGTGAGGATGTGACTGCAACTGAGTGTGGTACAGATACTGGGTTGTGTGACAGTGAATCTGCATTGGTGTTTTCTGTCCTTTTTTGATACGCAATGTCAAAAGTATATTCTTGCATAGCTAAGGCCCAACGCTGAAGGAGACCTTCCATTTTCTGTGCAGAGAGCCACTGGAGTGGTGTATGGTCTGTCATCTGCATAAAGTAACATCCTAATAAATAGTGATGAAATTGTTTCATACCAAATATAGTAGCTAAGCACTCTCTTTGTATAACACTATAATTTGACTTACCTTTGGTCAATGTCCGGCTGGTATAGGTGATCACATGTCCTCCTTGTTCCAACACAGCTCCCAATCCCACAGCAGAGGCATCTGTCTACAACGCAAAAAGAAAAGTGCTAGGAGAAAAATCTGGATACGCCAGATCTAGGTGATTGTGTTAGCTTGGATTTTAGGAATGTAAATACATTGTCATGAACAGATTTCCATTTGAACGACACACCTTTCTGTGTAACACCATGAAGAGGGCCAGCAACATCAGCAAATTTGTGTATGTATTACAAGTCCCAAGAATTGACAAAAGATGGTAACATCAGTTGATGTTGGCTAGGCTTACATTGCTTTAGGGTCTAGCTGAATTCCGCCAAAATAACTCACTTTAGGCACACTAATAGAGCACTTATTCCCACACGGGATTAGTCCAGCTTCTTGCAGGTGACAGAACACTTGCTATAAATGGTCCTTATGGAATTCCACATTAGGAGAGTAGACCAGTATGTCATCCAGGCATGATAATACAAATGGCAAGCCATACAAAACAGAGTCCATCAGCCTGTGGAAAGACACTGGTGCTCCTGAAAGTCCAAATGACTTGTTCCTGGTCCAGGGCAGAATGCAGTCTTAGGATGATCAGCTTCCAGCACTGGGAGCTGCCAATTTCCATTGTGGAGGCCTAAAGTGAAGAAAACAGCAGCATTAGTGAGTACCTTGTCAGAGAGAGTCAAGGGATAGAAATCTTTAGCTGTCTGTTTGTTAAGGGACCTGTAGTTTACGCAGATTTTTAGTTCTCCAAATTTCTTGGGTACAAAAACAGCAGAGGCCATCCATGGTCTGCTACTCTGTTTTATGACCCTTTGTGCTAGCATCAACTTAATCTGCCTAACAACTTGCTGATGATAGGGACCTGGAGTGCATTGCGGAAGTACACGAATGGGTGGACCCTTTGTTGGAATGCAGTGACAGTTGAGTGTGGTCTTTCCTGGTATGACACCAAATAAAGTTTGTGTTCTTCCACCAGCTGTCTAAAATCACCACGACAATTCACAGGGGTAGTTCACAGGTATTAGGGGCACCAAAATAAGGAATAGCACACTCTTCTGGCATTACACACGAGTCAGTACATAGAGCTGCTATCACACCAACATGAGGTTTGATGTTATGGGCATCATTCATCATCTGTTTAAACTGCTGATATTCCAAAGGTAGTTGTGTTTCCTTAGGGTACACTTGAACATTTCTTCTGAAAAATCCAGATAGTATGTGTGGGGCTCTTACTTACTAGGGATATCAGTTGCCCCCCAGGGACATCCCCTTCTTGTTTTCCGACTGCCCGCAGTTGGCAACAATGTGTCCCGGCCTGCCACAGCTATAACACCTATGCTCCCTGACTCTGATTGGGAAATATTATGGCACATGGCCAGGCTGCTTGTAGTACTGCTCTCTCCTGCAGCTGTTACATTGCTACACTGAAACAGAAAATGATTGGGAAGAATTTTTTCCACTTGTATTGTATGCTTATCGCACAGCCATACATTCCTCAACAAATCTCTCACCTTTTCAACTGATGTTTGGAAGAGTCATTCTCTTTCAGTGTCCCTACAAATTTGATACGGTCACCTATGTGAATTATGTACAAGCCAAACTTCAAGCAATGCAAGATTTTGTGGGACACTAACTTGATTAAGTCTGCTGAGCAACAAAGGAGACAGTTTGACCATCACACTTATCCCTGTCACTTTAATCCTGGAGACCCTCTATAATTATCGGTGCCAACAGCCAGAAAATTACAACCCCACTGGGATGGAAAATGGACTGTCAGTAAATTGAAATTAAGGCCCGTGTAATTAGAACTGACTGATGGACACCAATCTAAAGTGGTTCGTGTCAATTGTGTGAGATACAGGATACAACCAAATCAAGTCAAGGGGCATACACAGCAGCCATGCATTGCAATGGAATCCTCCTGATTTCCACCACCTCCTTATTTCAGAAGCTCCTGTTAATGGCATGCAACATCACTGATAGATACCCACCAGACAGGCTACAGTTTTAATGCTTGAGGATATTTAAGCTCTTAAAAGAAGGGGGCATGTGTAATGAACTAGCTGAGGGGCTGCCATCGCCCCTGCAAAATATCGAAATTGCGTACAAGAGTCCCAATATTTGCGTATTTCAAAATGCAAAATTATTTTTTACAAGCTTTACTTGTGCATGAATGGATGACAGGGGATCACAGAAGCCTTGACAGGAGCACAAGTGTCCTTTGCACAGAAACATCTGGTAGTCTAATACCACAAATAGTCATCATAGCCATCTTTGTTCACCTATAATTCGGACAAAAATTAAAATATCCAATTTTTAAATGAGTCCAGATTTCAATATTTAAAATAGATTTCTAATTGGATTTTTCAGGTAGTGTACAAGAGTCCCAATCCGTTGGCGACCCCTCAGAACTAGCTTTACTATGATTATTGTAGTGACTAACTTTTTAAATTACTGTATCACATGACACTCAGTATATTTTCTGTGATTTGTGAGGATTGAACATGTGTGTATTGTTCTAATTAATTGCCATATTAATTGTCAGTGACTGTTGTATTAATCAGTTGTTATTAGTCATATTACATATGAATTTGAAAAATGCACTCTTATGTTGAATTGTTGCAGAACTGGTCGTATATACAAGGTAGCATATTGATAGTGTGTGTTCAGTATAGATGCTGTATGTTTAGTGTGATTATGTGCTTCGTGTAGGCAGTTTAATGTATGTATAATGAATTTTACCTGTTCCTTTTCTGTCTGCAATTGTTCCTGGTATTTATTCTGAGAACTTGTTAGACGTTGCATCTCTTCAGCATGCAACTCTTTCATCTGTAGAGTGCAATGTAAAATGATGGAAGTGGTATATAAACCCAAAAGTCAACCACAGTATAGGTTTGTTTTATTGCCTTATAGAGTAAAAAAGAAGTGAAATTCATGCAAAAACAGCCAATCTGGGTGTGGCCTTCAAAAGCATATACAAAAAGGTTGTGAAATCAAATGTGATGGCCAAGAAATGGCTGCAATGATGTTAATGCAAATAATTTTTAAAATCAGCATAGCCAACATAAACAAACAGCAGAATTTTACCATTTACAAAGATAGCTTAAAGCTCATAGAATTATTTTACGTATACTGTATGCCTAGAAGCCATACACACATACATATTGCTGATAGATCAAAGCTATGTTTACTCAACTATATACTGGTGTTGCTAACTTTGGTTTGTACTGTACATGCAACCATGTAATGTAAGGATTGGCTTGATATATGTTGTGTTTATAGTACCAGCACTTTTTGTTTTTATATCATTATCATGTTTTCCAAAAATGGATTTATAAAAACTGCCCAAACTGCAGTAGCTTTTAAAAGTTAAAATATGGAGAATAGAGGTCGCTGAAAAAACAAGAACAAGTCAGCATGTTAAACTGCTCTAGGTTATGTCAAACGTTTTAAACCTAACACTTGAAATTATCAGATACAGATCTCTACTCGGACTGAATGGATATGGTAGTTTCAGTAAATCAGGAGCAGACAAGTAGCTACTGAGAATGTTTCTGTATAGCCAGCTGAAGGCTTAAGCAGCACCAACACAGTGTCAAAGTGGCAAATAATGACCACGTGCCCACTTCACGCATGCATGTACCCTAACTACAGTTATTTATGTATATATACCACAAATACACAATCCGTTTCATAAATTAACTTAAGTTTAAATTGTCATGTAAACGTCATTTAATTTTTAGACATGGAAAAGGCAGCTAGCTAAAATCAATGCATTATTCTTAGCAAGAATATGCATGGGGTTGTGTAGCAGTATACTCTTCAACCTTTTCTAAATATCCAATAGTATATGTATCAGTATCTATGGTATGTATGTATTGTATGACTAAAGATCTATGTGTGACAATTTCAAGTTAGTCTTTAAAGCGTTTGACATGCACCACCGTAGTCCTAGAGCAGTTTAACATGCTGACTTGTTTGACTCTTGTTTTTTTTCAGCGATCCCTATCTCCTGCATTTTAATTTTTAAATATTAATGTTGCAAAGTAATTGACATTATAACATCACTGCAGCCATTTCTTGGCCTCCACCTTTGATATGACATCTTTTTCTATTTCTGGAAAGCTGTACCTCTTTTTATAGCTTAGCTGATTTGGATTAAATATCACTTCTTTTTGCATTTACATATGTAAGCACCAAAGCCCTTGGGACTGGTTGTCTGTCTTTTTATTTTTCTGCAGGTAAACAGAAGAACTAGATTTTAAGTGGCACTTTTACTCTTTTGAAATTAATTATTTGTTTCATTATGTATATATGACTGCTCTATACGAGGTATGTGTATCTCAAAACATACTTGTTGCATACATGTATGGTTGGTTTTCACATCACAACTCATTGATATTTAAACAGATTTTCATAAATTACTGAAGGTTTGTACCTTGATAGCTTACCAATATGTGCAAATAGTTTGCATAAGCGGTTTAGTTGGTAGGCATGACAACAAATTGCACTGTTACCAACTTCTCCATTAGAGTATCTCAATCACATGATTGTTATGTATGCTGTGTGTGTGGTCAACTATTTTGTAGCATTCCAATAGAGCACACATTTTTTTCTGAGCACTTCTAATACACAATGTATGTAGAATGTTCTAGAACCATCTAGAATTTCCATCGATAGATTATGAAATTATAGAACTTTACCAATCTGCAAAATTTCATTTATAAAGTAGAAATTAAATGAGGGGAGCAACTGATAGCAGTGGCTGAGTGGAAAAGGGTTTGGGCATATAGGTGTGGAGTCCTTGGTTCGAACCCTGGACACATTGTTTTCGTGTATTTCTTTTACTTATCAGTGACTGTTCTATTAGAGTATCTCGATTACACTTGTTTCACATGTTTGGTTTTTGCTTTATATCTCCTTAGCTAATACTTTCAGTCATTTCAATGTGCAAAAGGTTTGTGATATAACGGTTAGTTTATCTGCAGACTTATTTCTGTAAGTCATTTACCCTGCAGACGTGACAAAAAATTGCACGTATAATATTTGAAAATCACTCTTAACTTGGCACTATTTCTACTAATCTCTACATTAATTGGAAGATCAAAGTATTGTATTATGCACTATATATATATATCTAATCCAAAACAGCCAAGCTGTAAAAACAGAGTGCAGCCCTCAAAAAGGCTATGGTGAAAAAAGATGTAAAATCCAAGGTAAAGGTAATTTACCTGAATTGTCGTAATTAAAAATTTTAATTATGACAATTCAGGTAAATTTGGTGCCACTTGGTCTTGGCACGAAATTCACCTGAATTGTTGTTATTAAAATTTTTACCATTAACCTACCATCACAGCCATTTCTTGGCTGCCACCTCGGATTTCTACCATAGTCTTTTTGAGGCCCGCACTCTGTTTTTACAGCTTGGCTGTTTTAGATTAGATTTCACTTCTTTTTGCATTTGTATACCCTATGGCCGGCTCTGGGGCTTTTTAACCTATCTTTTTTTCTTACCACATGAAGAAGAAAAAGATGAAGCAGGTTTTAAATACTTTAACTATTTCTGATTTTATCAGTAAATGTGACCGGATTTGCGAAAAGGGGTCTTCTGCACACATCCAATTTATGAACTATGGCAATTCATAACTTCAGATTGGAACAAGTTATTACTTTGAAATTTGGACAGTTGTGAGTACTATTATACTGTAGCTTAATAGATGGAGAATTTCCGGTTTGTAACTTTCTTGAATACAAACTTATGGTCTTCCAAGTTCATAGAATTGGATTTGTGTGGAAGACTCCTTTTTACAAATCCGGTCACAAATGTACAAATTATATATATATATAATACATATATTTATTACATGTCAATTATTCCCTACAGATAACTTGTTTGCAGCTGATCTCTCAACTGGGTGACTTGAAATGTAACTGAAGTCTCTACAGGATGATTTGCTTGTAGATGAACTCTCTACAGGATTCTCTCTACAGGGTGATTTGTTTCTAGCTGAACTCTCTGCAGGGTTAACTGTTTGTAGTTGTACTCTCTACAAGGTGATTTGTTTGTAACTGAACTTTCTACAAGGTGATTTGTTTGTAACTGAACTCTCTACAGGGTGATTTTGTTTGTAGCTTAACTCTCTACAAGGTGACTTGTTTCTAGCTGATCTCTCTACAGGGTGACTTGTTTCTAGCTGATCTCTCCCTTTTTCTAGCCTATCTCTCTACAGGGTTACTAACTTGTTTACACAGTAGCTGAACTCTCTACAGGGTGGTTTCTTTGTAGCTGAACTCTCCACAGGGTGATTTGTTTCTATCTGATCTCTCTACAGGGTTACTTTGTCTGGCTGATCTCTCTACAGGGTGACTTGTTTGTAGCTGAACTATCTGCAGGGTGATCTGTTTGTAGCCGAACTCTCTACAAGGTGATTTGTTTGCAGTTGAACTCTCTACATGATGATTTCTTTGTAGCTGAACTCTCTACAAGGTAACTTCTTCTAGCTGATCTCTCTACAGGGTGAATTGTTTGTAGCTGAACTCTCTACAGGGTGATTTGTTTGTTACTGATCTCTATATGGGTTACTTGTTTCTAGCTGATCTCTTGAATTCTCTTTAGGGTGACTGCTCTATTAGAATGATTGCTCTATTAGAGTATCTTGATCTCGCACTTGCTCCACCAAGTTGGATTTTGTGTTATAACTCTGTGGCTTTAAGTCTGATTCTTCTACACCATTGAAGAGCCTTTTTAAGATGATTACTCCATCTGTACAGCGATTTTCAAAGCATTACTCCAAGCGGTTTTTCTGGTAGGCGTGGCAGGTAGTCGTTTTTTTATTACTGAGCTAATCTCGATAGCATAATTGTTACACACTGTTGGTTTTTTCATTGTATCTTCCTGGTTTTTAGCTTGATTTCTTTCAAAAACTACAGACGATTTGAGGTTCAATAGTTAAACCAATTTTCAGCTTCTTCCCATATGTGGTTTACCCTGTAGACGTGACAACATATTGCCATTATTGGTATATTTTTCGTGAATAATCGCCAATAACTAACTTTGCCTGTTTATCGTATTCAAACCAAACTTGGTACTAAGATGCGCCTTTAGACCCCCTTCTGTGTGCCAAATTTCAAGGCAATCTGATATGGAATTCGAGTTTTATGGAAATTTTTGTAAGTTTACGAAAAGACAAAGAAAAAGAAGAAAAAAGAAAAAAAAACAAAGAAACTATAAACCAATTTGTGAAGTCACATATCTTGGGAACGATTGAAACAATTTCGCTCAAATTTGGTGTGTGGAATACTGAAGTTGGTGGGCGTGTCCACAGCAAAAATCGTCTTGTCTCGTTATGGTAGCACAGAGCTACGGAGTTGCGAAAATTACGTTTTCTTTCTTTTTGTCAATATACTCACGGTGTTGCGTGCCAGCTTCTTGGGCCGCACGACACACTACCATGTGTCTTGATGCTCTCCAATTTGAAGAGAATCCAATAAATTTTGTGTGAGTTATAGCGATTTTGTAAGTGTTGCAAAATTAGTGGAAGATGACAAAAACATACAAAGAAAACAAGATAAACTTTGAAGGAGTGTTTCTCGTAACAGCTGGACCAATTTAGCTCAAGTTTCATATGAAAGACATACCATTCTGAGGAATACTTCACAGAAAAAAATAAGCTATTTCCATTTAGGGTGTGATTGCATGAAAATTGTGTTTTCTTAGTTGGGTTCTGTATATATATATCCCATCCAAAAACAGCTTGTAGCTGTAAAAAAAAGTGCGCGTCCAAGTAAAGCAGAGTTAACTGCGACAAAAAGTAATGATATCATAATGCGGCCATGTGTGAGGTGTGCAAGTTGTAGAATTAATATTAGCTAATCAGATAATACAATATTATTGTTAAAGTGTTAATGAGAACTATGTGATTCTGCTAGTTTTTAAGTGTGTGAGCATCTTCATAAATACCACATAAATTTGATTCTCAATAAAGCAACGTGTATAGATTCTCTGATAGCAATAAATAGTTTGAGTTTGGCTGCCTTTCCTTTGTTCATAGCATTGCCGTACACAGGAAAGGCGGCCAAACTCAAACTATTTATTGCTATCAGAGAATCGATACACATTGCTTTATTGAGAATCAAATTTATGTGGCATTTATGAAGATGCTCACACACTTAAAAACTAGCAGCATCACATAGTTCTCATTAACACTTTAACAATAATATGCATTATCTGATTAGCTAATATTAATTTTACAACCTGCACACCTCAAACATGGCCGCATTATGATATCATTACTTTTTGTCGCAGTTAACTCTGCTTTACTTGGACGCGCACTTTTTTTACAGCTACAAGCTGTTTTTGGATGGGATTTCAATACTTTTTGTTAGAGTAAGCATATACTGTTGAAAACAATAGGTGAGTTTCCATGGTTTTGACAGAAACTCCAGATTACAGTGGTAGAATATTAAAATACAACTGTAAGTTTAGTGGCATGCAACTGCAGTCAACTAACACCCATTTTAACTAGTAAACTCTTAGTAACCCTTTGCCTTTCATCTTGTACTGCATCAAGATACTCTAATAGAGCAGTCACAAAACAGCTGTAACACAGCAATCAATATTACAGCATATTTACAACTTCTGCCTAACACTAGTTTAAATCACTAGCTACTTAAAGACTCTACAATATAAAAATACAGCACTTGTAGAAATGTAACTGTTCTGTTAGAGTCATTGACTGCTCTATTAGAGTATCTCGATCTACTTCACGCATTGACAAATTCAAGCGAAGAAACCACGCCTTTGCCCATAAGAATAGTAGAGAAATGGCAAGTATGTACAGAGACAATAGAGGGGCGCGTAATTATGTACTGTTGTAAATAAACGCCGTTAAAATTTATATTACTACTAAATAAGCGCACCAGAATAGGTTGTGATCTTTGAGAGGCTGTTGTCTCATTGCTTGTCTTTTCGTGTAGAAGGGATTTAGTGCTACTGAGACACAATTGGTGAGTCTAACTATACATGTATTTGTGTTGTAAAACTTAATTGTAAAAAGGCGATTAGCGCATACCATGATAAAACATGTGTTTGTATCTCAGTTTGTACAGTAGAGTCTCTCACGATTATTAGAGATAGAGTGGTAACACCTGATGTCACAGTCGTTACATAATCACTTCGCCGGGGCAGAAAATGTACGCATGCCATTGGGGCACGAGTTTACTTTGCCCGAGGTTTGTTGAGACTGTCTTTCTAAATGAAACCACGTTGTCAGGAACAAAGAAGAGAGTAGTATAACAGATATTTAAGTAGTGCAGGTTAGTTTGATCCGTGCTGGGCGAGTTATGGCTGATAATTGCGTGGGAAGCCGTTTTATCCTTTTAACCTGGGTAAAACCAACCTGACAACAAGATTGGGCAGAGTTTGTCTCTGTACCCACTGTGAGCATTTATTATTGATTTATATTATTATTATCAAAGCTACTAGCTACCTTTTAAACCAACCTGATGCCCAAGTGATGTTTTTCATCATGTTTCCCAACTTCTGATCTATGTCCTGAGTAAGTTTCATGCCGAATGGAGCACCAGAAGCCAAGTTGCAGCCTCTTGAAGGTGCTCCGCCATTGAATTTGCCCCACTTTTTGCCCCGCGGAAGTTGCAGTTACACATTTTAACGTAATTTTGTGACGTAAAAGTTATCACTCTATTGGACCAGGGTAAAATATATTTAGAGGTTGTAGCATTTGTATATCTTAGTATCTTAATAAATAATCCTCCATGATCACTAATCACTAATAGTACAGTGAAAACTGGTCATTATTCAGGTACAGACAAAATTTTCTGACCTAGCTTATTAAGGAGGTGGCTGCATTTTGCGGCCTTAAAATGGTAAGAAGCATGCTGTTCTAACTGGCTATAGAGATGGATTTAGTGTGAACAGTGTATGAGACAGTGAGTACCGGCAGCAAGGGGGCAGCCAATCTGTTAGAGCACCAAAGGCACTGCTTCAGACATAGGCAGTTGGCTGTCAGCCCAACGTGTAAAAAATTTTCACTTTTGGTCCTTATAAGTGAAAGTGATGAAGTCATTATCCATAGGATATTATATTATATTTTTCAGAGTATCCCTTCAGTTCTACTATATAGTAGCCAAGCATAAGATGAACATAACACAGCATTCCAGTGGTTTAGTGGTGACCACAACACTGCCTGAGTTAAACTGTGGTGAGGTTTGAGACTACCAGAAGCCCTGGAATGCCTTGAACACATGAAATACCAAATATCTAATGCCTGGCTTTCATCCACAGTGGACCTGTCTTGGTGGCCACTTGTACAGAAGGGGAACAGCTGCCACACAGTCTTGTGGGCGAACAGTTGCCGTACCCCTTAATTATCAATTTTTAAAATTTTTGAGTAAAGTTGTGCGTGCAAGTGAGTGCGATGTTGTGCTTTGGCAGTGCCGTGTATATGGTAGCCATATCAGATACTGCTTAGCAGTGACACATCATGAGTATTTAAGTCATAATGCGTTACTTTATCATCCATCTAAATACTATCCCTGAATGTGTCATTTTGTGTACAGAGCAATCTGCCACAAGAAGTGACCTAAGTAAGGTTTCAGCATATTATTGTTAACCATTAATATTGTTCACCATCGTTAACCATATTTATAGAACTTTGCGTGGGCGAGATCAAAGGAAAAAGTGTACTTTAAATTTCATAAAGTACACTCTCAGCCGGCCAACTGCTTCATCGACCACAAAGAGTGCTTTATTGTACCGCAAAGAGTGCTTTATTCGTTCAATAAAGCACTCTTTGTGGGCAATAAAGCACTCTTTGCAGGCAATAAAGCACAGTTGCCCACGTGCCTTAGTGTACGCTAATAGCCTACGGACTTGCACTGGTACAACTAATCACCCAAGCCGGTGAAGGCTGATAGCCTCGCCGCGCTGAGTGATCAATCACCCCAGCCAATACGAGTTCTACCACTGGATTGCTTTTATAGACATACCTAAATGCTTCAATGATGGGTGGGAGAAGGTAACGTTGCTGTTACGTTTGTTAATGTAAACGGACAAGTCCTGGAGATATCACGGGAATACTTCACCATGTGACTCACAATAGAATCGATTGTGGGTTGCGAGCAAAACCTGCCAAAAGACACAATGAACGTCTACTATGCCAAACTATGGTGAAATACGCGTGAGTTACTTTGTTAAACTAGTTTGTGTGCGTTCAGGCTGCTAATAGTTCGTGCAACGCTTGTTAATTACGAGTCCTAGTGTATGGTGAAGCTACACGACTAGAAAGTTCCATAAATCACTTAAAGCATAGCCTTGCTCGTGCTATATATGAAAAATAAAGTACTCGGCCGCGCGCCTCGTACTTTATTTTTCATATAGAGGTGTAGCACTCGTGGCTATGCTTTAACCCTTTAAGGACCAAGAATTTTGTGCATAGTCTACCCTGAAAGCCCACACGTTTTATGATTATTGCACATTTAGTGTTTAAAAAATATATAATAAGTTTATAACATTGACAAAGCCCCTACAAGTGCTCAATTGTATAACAAATTATACTAAAAGACTCGCCTGACAATAATAAACAACATTATCTAACTTACCAAAGTGTAGAACCAATGTCTTAAAAGCACTAAGGTGAGTTTCAAACACCTACACGCGATCGATTTCTTCGTGACACAATCAATAAAAACAGTCTGCCATTTTAGTTTTTTTTTAAAATCGCATCACGTGATCTTGTATATCAAATTATTCGCCTCTAAATAGTGAGCACTCTGAGCTTTATTTGAAGTTAATATGATGAACACAGCCAAAGTTATGGTGCGATTTCTACAAAGTTAGTTTTATTGTTGTGTAAATATTAAATGTTTGTACTTTGTTAGGTATTTTATACAGGCTTAGTTTTGTGTGATAAGTTGGCCTTATATATCAAAAGAATCGTCTATGAATGGCGAATACAATGGCCCCTGTTTCGATCTAATAGCTTCATTTGTTGCGGAGTTATAGCTCTTTGTTTACTGCCAATAATCTTGGACGTAATATTACGGTGCTGGTCTTTCGAGCAATACCTACTTTGGACGTAATGTTACGGCAGCAGTCCTTAAAGGGTTAACATATACATATAGTGAAACCTCGCTTAGTGTCCACCTCTTCAATAAGACCACCTCATTATATTGGCCACCTATAGAAGGTTCAAAATATAGATAAACAGTAGTTTATGACCTCATTAATAAGGCCACCTTGTTATTCAGGCCAAATTTTTTTGGTCCCAGAGCTGGCCCTATAAATGAGGTTTCACTGTATTTATGTGCATTTTTATTTTTTGTAACTTTTCCACTTCAGGTTTACTGATGGGTACTATGAAGCATTGTTGACTGGTCTGTACATAATGTGGTGACTTGAAATGCTAAAACGGTGCGTAGTATGTCTTGTATGCACATGTTGTAATGTGTTGTAATGTGTCCACACATCTTAGAAATAATTATAACTGTATTCTCTATAAATACTCAGTTCCATTGTGCCACTGGGTCATAAGTGGGTTGAGTATGGATCATCCAGGACATTTGGGTCACATTTTGTCCTGGCCAAGTGGATCTCATCCACTGACAGAATATATAAGATCAGATCACTGCGTAAATTACGGTGGAACTTGTTTATTGCCACCTTCACTCAATAAGCAGGTAGCAGTGTATAAATTCTCAATTTGGAATTGGCTTTTCAAGAGAGGTTGTATTTCTATACTGGTGGCCCATTAAGACAGGTTGTACTGATGGAGTGTACATACTGGAGATGCAACAATATCCTCCACTTAGTGTCATTTGATAGTGATACAATGGAGACTATGTATTGTTGTAAACTAAACTATTATATTGCAACTCTAGCACATATTTATAACAGGAATGTTTGTTAACTGTTTAGACATACTGGAGCCACACCCACTCATCTGGATTCTACAAATGGAGCCATACCAACTTGTGACTGCACTTATTACTCGTTACTCCCACTGTGTTTGGATGAATATACATGCTGTCGTGTGAGACTTGCTACCATGGCAGGCCACTGGAGAAGATTTTCATAGCAGTTATATCACAGTCATTGTTGTACAATTCTTACATTATTGTTGTGAAAACTATTTGGTATTCATGTGTCCTCTGTATGTTGTAATTTCATGTGTAATTTTGTGTGGGGGTGCTATAAAATGCATGGTGACAATTGTAAAATTTTCAGGTGGTTTTGCACACTTCCTTCAGCTACATGTGCTAATTACTTACAGCTTGTGTCAACAACTGGTAACCGCAGTTGTGCTCTGTGCCATTCTTTAAGCCGCACCCTTAGAGAGCAAATTATGTGGGGGCGACTAATTTCAAAATCAAACGATGGTATGCAGCACACTTCTCTTTGTGGCTACATGCACTGATTAACTACACACAGTGCCAGTTCATCAATAACCAGTGACCGCAGTTGTGCTCTACGTCATTCTTTAAATTCCGAGTTAAATTCTTACAGAGAGCAAATTACATGGGGGCGACTAAATTCAAATTTCGAACTAGCCATTCTTGAAAACATATGTTTCAATCTCAACGAAATTTTTAGAACAGTTTAAAGACACATTGCCCTACATGCCAAGCAAGTATTGCGGAAAACAACAATATGGGGTTTGTATTTGGCCTCTAGGTCGACTGAGGATGACTGAAACTTCATTTGGTGCTAAAATTACGACTAGGGTAATGATGTATGGTGAAATCAATGATGTGAATCTTGAGGCGATTGAGATAGTACTGAAGCGATAGCAGGGCAATCAATGTTTGGAATGCACAAAGGAACGCAATGCATGCACCTGCGGTTGCGTCTAACCGCATGCGAAAAAAAACCAAAAAAAAACAACGAAACACTGCCTTTCATGTTGGCAATCTTGATCACGAAACAGTCGGCATGGATTTGCTTCACTGCTTGTGTGGTAGTTACTAGTGACATGATGAGTTAACTCTAGAGTTTCAGAGCGATAGCGTAAATGATGGGTGAGTTATAGACAAGCCAAATTTGACAACGTTCGTTCCTGTAAAATTCTCATGTTAGTGGTCGCGTCATTTATTGTCTGCGGCGCGCGTTTCTGCTTTACTGGCCGCGCGACATGGAAGTAACACTTACATATCTGTTATAGTTATTTGTAACAAACCTTGCGGCTAATACAGTGTATGAAGCCATAGAGGTTTGTAAGAACTTTTTTATTACTATTAAACAAGCACTTTACAATAAATAATTTATGTAAACTGTAGTAAATAGTTGTGCGATAGTGGTGTAATATGTATAAATGAATTTAACTGCGCATTAATCCATATATTTAGTATAGGATTCATGCGTATAAGCATTTTCAAAAAAAAAATGACAATAAAAATAACGTGTTTTTACAAAAGTACATATACACAACAAATCTGCTGTGAAAATTGAATGTTGTAATAATTTGACATTTAAAATAGTGCATGGTATGTTATGTGTAGTATAAAACACACAAACATATAAATATATTAGTTACTTTGATACTTAACATATAAAAATAGTACATCCTCTTTTGATAAGCATACATTTCTTGTAAAATCTCACTGTTGATGTGCAGGAGTCAATTGCTTCAATTCCTAAAGAAAAAATTTTATTTATCTAACAAATGTATATGTGACTAGATATTCAAAAACCTAGCTGAAATTTATGGTAAAAAGCATTCATTACAATGAGTACAATGAAATGTGCACTAATAAACAATTCTTTAAGATATTAAATGTTTAGCCCTCAATGAGGAAGGTGCTAATGCCAAAATCGTGGCTATCATCTTGTTTGCTATCATATATAACATTGTATTTTATTAAGGGCTTTCCTGTCATCACTGAAACATCAACTTTCTTCTGCTGATACTACTTTGTAGCAATGCAATTACACCAACATATGAAACTAAAACTTCATGCTTGAGTGCGTGGACCATTCTTTGATTATGCAGATTTGTAATAGAACAGGATGTACATGATTGTGACATGCTTTTGCAGTTCCAGTAATACAATTATTACATCAACATACTGTGTGATATATCATACCCTATTAAAATTTATTATCATTAATTGCAGCCATTTCATGGTCACCACCTTTTGATTCTCACCCAGGCTTTTTGAAGGATGCACCTTTTTATACAGCTTGGCTGTTTTTACGTGGATTTCACTTCTTTTTGTATTTAAATATATACCCAAAGCCAACCATAAACTGGCTTTTGGGTTGTATTTTAAATATATGTGACCAGATCTGCAAGAATCCCATATGTTCGTGCAAGCCTAATTTTACAGTTGAGTGCAATAAATGCAATTTTATATGAAATGTTGTATTGTAAAAACTATATCCACACAAAAACAGCTAAGCTGTGAAAAAGGTGTGGCTTTAAAAAGCCTGGGTAAAAAAAAGTTGTGGCTGCAATGATGTTAATGCTAATAAATTTTAACAATGGCTGTGGTTTGTGCAGATATCACTTCTTTTTGTAAAAATTCCAAAGCCAGCCTATATGGTTGGCCTTGACACTTCCTTTTAACTCACTTTTGAACTTTTCTCCCTTTACTACAGGAACTGATTGTTGAAGACTGCGTGGCTAGCCTATATGTATTTACGAAGGTGCGAAAATAGCTGGGCAGATTTGACTCATGAGAGATGTCCTACCCTGAGGAAGTTTCCACACCAGAAGTGATTAATTCCTTCAAACACTAAAATGGCATTTTCTTGGTTCTGTAAAACGAGTATGGCGAACTGGCTGTACTTGGCCACACGACACACTTGATAAAAATTTTCATAATTTTTGTAGTACTCTAATAGAGCACACATTTTTTCTGAGCACTTCAATACAACGCGTACAGAATGCTCTAGAATTTCCACTGATAGATCTACAAGTTATCATTCTAGTGTACTAAACCAGAACTTTCATTTATATATATATATATATATGGTAGAAATTAAATGAGATGAGCAATTGACACCTTTTTACACCTCAGTGACTGTTCTATTAGAGTCTCATTAGTTCTTTTTTCACATGTTTGATTTTGCTTTATATCTCTTTAGTTAATACCTTCAGTGCTTTCAAACTACAAAAGGTTTGCACTATAATAGTAACTTCATGTACAGACTGATTTCAAGTTATTCCATCAAGCGGATTACCCTGTAGGTGTGACAATAAATCACTTTTGCAATTTTCAAAATTGCTCATAATCCCATTGTTCTTAGTTCGATCTCTACAAAAATAGGGCTGTAAATGTGCTGCATTAAGCTCATACTGCCCTCCAAATTTGAAGACAATCGACTAAAGCATGTGCAAGTTATAGTGAGTTGAGCGAAAAGAAGAAAAGATCAGCAGAAGATGAAGAAAATATGAAGAAAATAAGACAAACTTTGAAGGCACATATCTCAGTGATGGCTGCGAAGATTTAACTCAAATTTGGAATAAGAGGTTCCCTACCCCAAAGGAGTTTTCACAGCAAAACTGGTTAATTTTCATTCTAGCACTATTGAGCTACAAATGCGTGAAAACAGTGTTTTCTTGATTCCTGTAAAATACACACTTGTCTGTTGCTCGTCCACACTAGCTGTACTTGGCTGCACGACACACCATCATGTGTCCTGATCATTGTACACGTATATTTACAAAATTGAAAAAAAATTCTGCAAATTTTTTAAAGTGCTTGTTTCAGAATGAAGGAAGGTAATACACCAAAAACCTTGGTAGCATCGCAATCCCCAAAGCAAGAGGAGTTCCAAAATCTTTGTTTCGTGTCAGTACTTCCAAGGAGACGGAAGATATGAGCATTAGTCTGCCTTGCATTGGAAAAGTGGTTCACTATCATTTCTTTCTCATGTTTTCGCCTTCGCCCTGGTCGTAGGAAGGGCCTGGAAGAAAAAACTTACCCAGCAATAGATTCGACTGTTCATGGAGAACCTGATGGTGTAAGGTTGCATCTTAGTAGAGGAAGTTATGATCGTTTAATTAAGCGTCTGTAATTTATTTTCCATATTGCCACTGTACAAATCGATTTTTCTGCTGTTGCCACTTCAGTTGTAGCGCTGTAACTTCAAACGTTTTTGGCTTCCAGAGCTGAAATTTTGGTTGGCTATCCCTTTGGCTATCTAGATAAAGAAAATGTAATAAAATGGAATTTGAAAAATGCACTCCATAAACTGGCTTTGATGTTTGTTTTTACACAAATCACTGTTCTTCTTATCTACAGATGCAATGAAGATGATATGACAAACTAGTGTTCTACCAATACAGAAAATACCTACCGATCTGATTGTAGTGCCTGTATTTATTTGCAATAGTGTTTTCTAACAAAGTAAATTCTTTCCAAGTTAGTTATACTATTCATCTATTAAGATTTTGCAGTGACTGTTCTATTAGAATATCTCGACTTTTCACGCAAAACATGATAGGTTACAGTTGCTACAAAGCAAATCCTGCACCTAGTGTTAGAATACAATTTCCAGCCTGTTGTCACAAGTTTTATTAGCAAAGCATCTATTATGATGATGATGACGATTGGCGAGAGTAGGTCTTAACAGTAGTGTACTACCCCACCGATCTGTACCAAAATGGCTATAATATTGGCTTTGATTTGAAGTGTTACCTAACTTACCCCCGATCTTCATACAGAGAAATTAGTATACCTTTATCTTATTTTACAATGTGAGCACTGGTTAATACAAAGCTTAGGCTGAGATACGATATATGTGATGATGGCTACTTACAGTTTCAACAAATACCTGACTGGATCTGCAAAAACCCAACATAATAGTGCAAGCCTAATTTACAGTACAAAGATTGAAATAAATACTTGTGGATTACTAAAAAATGTAAATTTTTAAATGCTTTGTTCTTTGCGAAGAAACTGTCTAACTATAAAAACATGAATATCGCCCTATTAGCCTACTCTAGAGAACTTTGAAAAGCTTTGTCTTGTTCAGGAATACAAGTTATGGGCACTTGTTTATGTCACCTTGTATGCAATCAATCTTTCTTCCCTGATTTCACCTTTGTGGTGAAGCAATGGATTTCCCTATTTGTGGTGAATATGATGGTGCAAGACTTAACTCTGTATATCATTGTGTTCATAAGTTACAACTGTTTTAGTAAGTGCCTGTAAATTATTTCCCTATTGTATACTTGCTGTGCAAATCAACCTTTCTGTTGTTACTACATTGAAGGGCTGTATCTCCAAAAGTTCCCAGCATATGAGGTTAAAACATCACCAGAGCATACACTCGGCTAAATAGATTATAACTATTTAATAAAAATATGTGTAATGAACTAGCTTTACTATAATTATTGTAGTGACTAACTTTTATAATTACTGTATCACATGACACTTAGTATATTTTCCATGATTGTAAGGATTGAGCATGCGGGTATTGTTCTAATTAATTGCCTCATCAATTGTCAGTGACTGTTGTATTAATCAGTTGTTATTAGTCGCATTACACTGATAGCAGAGACTGGTTCGAGAAATGGCCACTACTCACATCAGCATTTCTAGGTCCTTTTTCAGTTGGAGATGTTCGAGAGTGGTTTCAGAAGGTTGAAATTTGTTCTGATGCAAATGGCCAGATGGGATGCAGTGAAGAAGGTGAAGAAATTGCCTAAGGAGAAGTTTTGGCAGCATGGATGGAGCTAACTGATGTGGAAAAGAATGATTACAAAGGACAAATTAACTACGAAAATGGCGCCACTAGAATTTATGTCATTGGAAGAGTTTCAAAAGCAATCGATTTTTCCTGGCGAATCAGTTGGTATGCATTTGTATGAGCTGAAACAACCGCTACAGCAAGCAATGCCAGAATAGACAGCCGATGCAAAGAAGCAATTACTGATCCACCAATTCTTAGTGGGATTACCCGCCTCACTGAGTTGTCAGCTTTGAGCATGTGGTATCACAGCAGACCTTGGTGAACTTGTTCAATGTGCCAAGATGCTGATGGTAGTCGATAGTGGTGAGAGGCAAACTGTGGCAGTTCACTCAGGCATTTCTGAAGTATCAGAACTGAAATCTCAAATTTAAGAATTGGCAGCACAAGTGGCAATATTAAAAGTAGCTCAGAAGAGTGATAGGAAACCACCACAGTACTACTGCTGCAAGCAGCCTGGCCATGTATAGCGACATTGCTCAGGGAGCATGGGTGTTGTTATATCTGTGGCAGACACTGCCGCCAACTGCTGGCAGTCAGGAAACAATAAGGGAATGTCCCTGGGGGGCAACCGATGTCCCTAATAAGTAAAAGCTTCACACATACTGTAGTAGTAGCCACCAGTAAGTTGTAATTATGGGAAAGATTGAACATTCTACTTGATTCCGGTTCTTCCATATCCTTGTTAGCACAATCTAGTGTCACACAAATGACTAACATCATAGAGAAACCAGTTACAAGGATCCTGTTGAGAACAGCATCAGTGTACTGTTAAGTACATCACAGCATCTAGAACATGGAGACATTTGTACAGTACATTTTTTTGCGGTTAGTGATCTTATTGCTCCTGCTGTTTTAGGACTTGATATATACTGACTTGAGTGTAATACCAGAAGAGCATGCTATTCCTGATTTTGGTGCCCCTAATACTTATGAACTACTTGAGAATTGCAGTGGTGATTTAGACAGATGGTGGAAGAACACAAAACCTTATTTGGTGTCACACCAGGAAAGACCATACTTGACTGTCGCTACATTCAACAAAGGGTCCACCCATTTGTGTACCTCCATGATGCATTCCAGGTCACTATTGTCAGGAAGTTGTTGGAGAACTAAGAACTACAGGTACCTTAACAAACAGACAGCTAAAAAAAATTCTATCCATTGCCTCTCTCAGATGAGATACAGGATCGTTTAACTGTTCTCCACTTTAGACCTCCACAGCGGATATTGGTAGCTCCCAGTGGAAGCTGATCACCCTAAGACTGCATTCTGCCCTGAACCAGGAATGGGCCTCTACCAGTGCTATTTGGGCTTTCAGGGGCACCAGCATCTTTTCAGAGACTGATGGACTCTGTTTTGCGTAGCTTGCCATTTGCATCATTGTACCTGGATGACATACTGGCTAAAGTGGAATGCCATAAGGACCATCTACAGCAAGTGTTCCGTTGCCTGCAAGAAGCTGGACTAATCCTGCATGGGAGGAAGTACTCCATTGGTGTATCTAAAGTGTGTTATTTAGGCCACATCTTCTCAGCTGATGGTAATCAACCAGACCCTAACAAGGTACATGCAGTGCAAGCCTGGCCAATACCAACTGATGTTAGCACCCATCGTCAATTCTTGGGCCTTGCTTCTTATTATAGAAGATACATACACAAATTTGCTGATGTTGCTGCCCCACTTCATGGTCTTACACAGAAAGGTGTGTCGTTCAAATGGACTTCTGTTCATGACAATGTGTTTTCATTCCTAAAATCCAAGCTAACATAATCACCTGTCCTGGCTTATCCAGATTTTTCTCCTGAGCGCTCCTCCTTTTGTGTTGCAGACAGATGCCTCTGCTGTGGGATTGGGGACTGTGTTGAGACAAGGAGGGCATATGATTGCCTATGCCAGCCGAACATTAACCAAAAAGCGAGTCAAATTATATTTGGTATGAAACAATTTTGTCACTATTAATTTTATTACGGTGTTCCTTTATGCTGATGACAGACCATGCACCGCTCAGGTGGCTCTCCACACAGAAAATGTAAGATCTCCTTCAGCATTGGGCCTTAGCTATGCAAAAATATACCTTTGACATTGCATAACAAAAGAGACAGAAACACCAATGTAGACTCACTGTCACGCAACCCAGTAACTGTACCGCACTCAGTTGCAGTCACATCCTCACAACCCGTCACCACTGACATACAAGTGGCTAAGTCAGAGGATCCAGTAGTCAAGCAGCTTAATAGTGGGTTGTCCTCATCCAGCAAGCCTGTCTTCACAGATAGAACACAACCACTGCTAAACAAGTATTTACAACTTTGGCAGCAGTTGTCTATTATTGATAATGTAGTGTGCTGCACATACACCCCAGGTCTTCACAGCAGCCAGTTATTGTGCCAGTACTGTCACTTTCAATATGACAGTCTGCGTCTCTCAATCATATGATATTTCCACCGCAGGGCACCAAGGAATTGCTAAGACACTGCAACAACTTCAAGGGTCTGCTTATTGGATGGGAATGACCCAAGATGTTGCCAAGTATTGTAAACAGTCTGCTGTATATGTCAGCAAGCAAAGTTACCTTCACCCACCCCAGCTCATCTAATGAATGTGCTGATTGGAGGGCCTGACATTTTGGAGGTCCCAGTCCCACGTCGTAATAATAAATGTGGTGGTCATGGATTACTTGATGAAATGGGCCAGAGGCAGTTCCGTTACGAGATCAAACTGCTGCTTCTATTTCAGTTGTGCTGTTCTCTTGGCATTCCTGAAGTTTTACATTCAGATCAGGGAAGAAATTTTGAGATACAGTTATTCTGTGACATGTTGACAGCCTTTGGAATTCAGAAGAGCCATACAACAGCATACCACCCCCAGGGTGATGGTATGGTTGAGTGATTCAACCGCTCTCACCTGCAGTTGTTGCATTGCTACACTGAAACAGAAGATGATTGGAAAGAATTTTTTCGACTTGTATTGCATGCCTATCGCACAGCCATACATTCCTCAACAAATGTCTCACCATTTCAACTGATGTTTGGAAGATCACCAACTGTTACTCCCTTTCAGTGTCCCTACAAATTTGATACCACTACCTATACGAATCACTTACAAGCCAAACTTCAAGCAATGCAAGATTTTGTGCACGCTAACTTGACTACGTCTGCTGAGCAACAAAAGAGACAGTATGGCCATCACACTTTTCCCTGTTCCTTAGACCTATAACCCTGGAGACCCTGTATGGTTATCTGTGCCAACAGCCAGGAAATTACAACCACACTGGGATATAAAATGGACCGTCAGTAAAGTGAAAGGCCCATGTAATTTAGAACTGACTGCTGGACACCAATCTAAAATGGTTCATGTCAATTGCGTGAGGCACAGGATACAACCAGATCACTTACGTACCATTACTAAACAGCAGCCGTTGGAATGGAATCTTCCTGAATTCCACTACCTCCTTACTCCAGAAGCTCTCAATGATGGAATGCAATGTCACTATCCACTCTGTGACAGACACCCACCAGACAGGCTATGGTTCCAATGCTTGAGGACAAGCTCTTAAAAGGAGGAGGTGCGTGTAATGAACTAGCTTTATTATAATTATTGTAGTGACTAACTTTTATAATTACTTTATCACATGACACATACTGTAATATATTTTCTGTGATCGTAAGGATTGAGCACATGTGTATTGATTGCTGCATTAATTGTCAGTGACTGTTTTATTAATCGGTTGTGACTAGTCGTGTTACATATTATGAATTTGAAAAATGCACTATTATGTTGGATTTTTGCAGATCTGGTCAATATAGCACAATGATTGTGTGTTTTCAGTACAGTATGTAGGTAGTTTAATGTATGTATAATGAATGTTACCTGTTCCTTTTCTGTCTGCAATCTTTCCTGGTATTTATTCTGAGAACTTGTTAGACGTTGCATCTCTTCAGTATGCAACTCCTTCATCTGTAGAGTGCAATGTAAAATGATGGAAGTACGTAGTATATAAACAGACAGGAGTAGAACATAATACATTAAAATAGTATATTAAAAATAAATTTAAAAATGAAGTAGGGATCCAAGCAATAAAAAGTAGTGAAACAAGAGATGAAAAATGGTAGCTATTACAGCATAGCTCAGTGAGAAATCCCTACTTTGGCATGGTGTAACAATTATTTTATGTTCAATGCCAAAGTAGGGATTTCCCACTGAGCTATGCTGTAATAGCTACCATTGTTCATTTCTTGTTTCACTACTTTTTATTGCTTGGATCCCTACTTCATTTTTAAATTCATAATTTTTAATATACTAGTTTGTTTAGTTTTTTGTTAAAGCATACAGCTAGCTATAAACGTGTGACTGTTCTATTAGGATGACTGCTGTATTAGAGTATCTCGAGTCATGTGTGCTTTCCCAAAAAGAGGTGTGCTCATCGTGGTTTCGATCGATTATTAGACTAGAGTATCTCGAATCAGCCTACCAACTTGAAGGTGCGTGGTCACAAATACAGCTAGTGTAAAAGGGGCGTGATCATCGTGGTCTTGATCGATAGATTGATAATATGTAGAATGAAGAATGGGCATGATCTTGTGACCTATCGTGGAGTACCAGTACCTCCATACAGTAGCGTAGTCTAAGCGCCTAAAATAATTTTGTGGCATCTGTTATGCTGCTTAATAAAGGAAGTGTTGATATGGAAAATTAATGCCTTGATATGGTTTCGTTGGATGAAGAAGAAGACAAGCAGCCTGATTGAAGATAATAGAAAAGACAAGGCGTACAGGGCATACGCTCGTTCGAACCCCGAAAGGCACATCCCACTGGTGAGTTTGTTGTTGTTGTGGCGTAAAATGGTGACCGTGTGCTGCTTTGTTTGGGCTCTAGGCTTGCGACCGGTCAGGCAGTGAGTGAGACGAATTTAGAGTTTTGACGATTTAAAAAAAAATTCTATATCCGGCTGCCAGTAAGCGTTTTCTTGTTTTTAACGCTACAATTGATGTTAGATGGACTAATATTATTCCGTAAAGGTGATTTTCATCATGTAAGAAGTTTCTAAGCTGGTTTTTAAAGGCGGAATTTTTGGTGGCGCGTGTCACTTTTGATGCAAACCCTACTTAAACAGTACTACCGTACTGTTTGATAAAACTTATACTCAATGACACTAGCATAGAAGCTTGATCAGGCACCTAATAGTGTGTTGTGCACCCACAATAGCTGGCACCTAACCAACATTGCCAAGGTGTCATGGAGGTACAGTGAGGATGGTTTTAGGGTGATATTTTTGGACAGAAAAGCCCAGGACCCCTAATATACAGTACTATCATACTTAATGATTACGGTCTATTTTGTTACACATGTTTGGTTTTGTTGTCCTATAACTCTATGAGTTATACTCTAGTTACTTTATTTCAACCACCAAAGTATTTAATCAGTCTACAGACTGATGGGTAGGAAATTTTGCTCAGTTTTGGTGCACATGTCGCCTTGTGTCTTCAATAATCATCATTGTGTCTGTATACATGAGAAGAAATGTGGGAAAATCAAACCCAAAAGTCAACTATAGTGTAGGCTGGCCTTATAAAGTAAAAAAAAGGAAGTGAATCTACATAAAAACAGTCAAGCTGGGTGTGGCCTTCAAAAGCCTGCATGAAAAAAAGTTGTGAAATCAAAGGTCATAGCCAAGAAATGGCTGCAATGATGTTAATGCAAATAAATTTTAATAATGGCTTTGAAGGCCGCACCTTTTTTATACAGCTTGGCTGTTTTTGTGTGGATGTCAATATACAGGTTGGATTTTATACCAAAATACTAGTTTGCAACTTTGCTGGCTTTCTTCCACTAAAATTATTGAAACACTTTAATTGAGCTGTCAATCCGCATTAAAATTTTCTAATAAAGAAGTCAAAATTTTTTTTTCACCTATCCCACCAGCGACTTGCATTGAAACTTATACTAAAGCCCATGAATTTGTTGACAAACTAGCTGGTATAGATTAGGCTAGCTACGTAACTTGAAACTATAAACATTTTAAATAAAGATTCAAGTGTTACTCTAGTTTATGGCTAACTAACAGTACCTCTCTATAGGTTTGGGAAGCTGCACCTTCAGTCTCAGGATAAAAAGTCATATGATGGAATGTGCAGCAATATGCTTGTTGGGCTGGAGCAGCTCCATGAGGGACTTCTTGACTGTTCCTAGTCTAGTGTCTTTATCATCTTCATAGCTCATTGGTTCCATTCCAGCATACTGCAGCTGCTGTATTCCCCATCATGTGACTTATTATATTGAGACTGAAGGTGTAGCTTTCCAAACTTATAAACAAGCACTGTAGATTAATTAGAAAACCTCTTCATCCTGAATCTTAAAAAAAAAAAGGTTTCAAGGGAGCAGCTTTCAGTGTTGACAAGTTAGCTAGTATTTCTATTCTATGCTGGCTAGTCTATCAAATTCACAGGCTTTATAGCCTCTTTGCAGGTAAGATGGCTACTAATCGAAAGTATTCTGGACTGCTCTATTATTGTTTTAGCAGAAAGGATCCAACGATGCTTCAATTAAACATTTTGGTGTAATATACAAACTGTGCATTGGCTCACATGTGGCCCAAGAAGCTGGCACGCCACATTGTGGGTATAATTTCCACACGTGTAGCTCCATGATCCCTTATCCAATTGGTACCAATTCGCTGTAAAGGTGCCACCAGGTAGAGGAGTCCACATACTGTAGCAAATTGCCTCAGCTATTTCAGCAACCAAAGTTTCGGCTTTTTTCATTGTTTCTTTTTTTACTTCTTTTTCACACTGTGCAAAATTGTCATAAAACACAAAAGCATGCTCCAATCAAGCTGAAATTTGGCATGCTTAAAAGGAGTTATTAATAACAAATCTCAGTACCAATTTAGGTGAGAATTGTATCAAAATTCATGGAGTTTTGCCCAATTATTTGCATAATAAGATCAAACTTCTGTCACGCCTACAAGACAAACTGCTTCAAGAAATCAGCTAATATGTAGTTAGAGTAACCATCGTAGGAGTGTTTTTGGTGGATGCAGAAAAATCTAGATTAAGGCCATGAAGATACAACACAAAACTAACAGTGTGTAACTATCACATGATTGAGTTTTGTTGATAAAATGTTTAATTGCTATGCTAACTATAGCAAACTGCTTGTGAAAATCAGAGTATACAGTAGGTAGATTAATCATCATAGAAATTACTTTCAGTGGTTTAGAAGAATTCACTATAAAAACACTCATATATACAGTGAAAACCAACTATGTGTAACAACTGCTTGATAAAGATTCTCTAAAAGTGTAGTCACCCTATTAGAACATTCAGTAAGTAGTAAGTCATCTTGCAGAGAGTTCAGCTACAATCAAGTGACTATGTACAGAGTTCAGCTACAAACAAGTCACCCTATAGAGAGTTCAAACTACCCACAAGTCACCCTGTGGAGAGTTCTGCAATAAACAAAGCACCCTGTAGAGAGTACAGCTAGAAACAACATTTCAAGTGACCATGTAGAGAGGTCAGCTAGAAACAAAGTCACCCTGTAGAGAGTTTAGCTAGAAACAAGTCACCCTGTAGTGAGTTCAGCTAGAAGTAAGTTATCCTGTGGAGAGTGCAGCTACAAACAATTCACCTTGTAGCTAAAGAGTTCAGCTACAAACAAGTTTACCTGTAGAGAAGAGTTAAGGCCATAATTTTAAAATTTGTATAATTATAAAGAAATGTTATATGAAAAATCTGCTTTAGATCTCTTTCTCCCCTCTGCAGTAAAATATGGCTGGATTTGGAGTATACAAAAAAGTGATAAAACAGCCAAAACAGAGAATTCAATAAATGAGTTATAGCAGGAGCTTATAAGCGCCAAAGGCGCCTTCGGTGCTTATAAGCTCCTGGTTATAGCAATTTTTGGAAGTGTTGCAAAAATTAGCAGAAGATGACAAAAATCATAAAGAAATTAAGATTGACTTTGAAGGCATGTTTCTCAGACGGCTGAACCAATTTAGTTCAAGTTTCATATCAACAATGTACCATTCTGAGGAACATTTCACAGAAAAAATACACTATCTCCATTTAGCCATTTTTGAGGTATGTATGATTGCGTGAAAATCATGTGGTTTCTGTATATTTGCACACGTGTGCCTGCTTGGCTGTATGACACATGAACACTATTGTGTGTTCATGTGTTCTGATTGTAAGAAATATCTAGAAATTGCACTGAATACTTAGTGATGTTTAGACTGGGATTAGAGAAAACTATAATTGTCTCTGCAATAAAATAATTATATCTTTCAGCAAACATAGCAAATGATATTATCCCTGTACTTGACTACTACATGCTTACCACTTTAATTTTTTCAACACATTTCTTGGCTATTTCCATTCTTAAGTGTTTCACAGAAGCTTCCATTTTTCTAGCATTACAAACACATGTGTATAATTTCTTAATATTCCACCATACTCTATATACTAACTTGTCATTTTGTTTGTTTTTCTCAATAATCTGATCACAGTAAGCTTGGATTATCAACTTCTGGTATGTGGCTAATTCTCTGTAACACAGAAAGCTTTATATTACTGGCAGTACTTATTTGAATGATGATCAAACATTTGTGGTACAATTATACAGTACATAAGCTCATAATGGATAATAAAAATGGTTTTTATTTGTGGCAGGAATCTTAGTAACCATTTGCATTTATCACAACGTTATTGTAAAAAGAATAGCAAGGTACAGCCAGTGCAGGTATGCAACAGACAAGTGTGTATTAGGAACCAAGAAAATGCTGTTTTCATGCATCTGTAGTTCGATAGTTCCTATTATCCAATTTGTTGTGAGAACTCCCTCAGAGTGGGACACTTCTATTCCAAATTTGAGCTAAATCTGTCTAGCCATCACTAAGATATGCATCTTCAAAGTTGTGTTATTTTCTTCGTATTTTTTCTTCTTATTCAACTACAACTACGGTTCAGCTACATTACAAAAGTCAGCAACATTACAAGTCACCTAGTAGAGAGTTCAGCTACTTAACAAGTCTTGCTGTAGAGAATTCAGCTACATTACAAGTCACCCATGCAGTATAGTATGGAGTTCTACAAACAAGTCATTCTGTAGAGAGTTCCACAGGAGTTACAAGCTGACTTTTGGTACATGACAATATTTCATTACAACCATATTTTATAACTAGTTCAAATTAAAAAATTTTCCCTTCTTCCTACAGTAAAGTAAAAGTCAGTCTCAAAGCTGGCTTATGGCTGGTCCTGAGTAATCATAAAAAAGGAGTGATATCTATATACCAAATGCAGCCAAGCTGTGAAAAAAGGGTGCGGCCTCCAAAAAGCCAGGATGAATATAGTTGTGAAATCAAAGGTGGCAGCCAAGAAATGGTTGCAGTGATGCTAATGTCAATCATTTTTAATGATTATAGCTAGACTGTTTTTGGTATAGAATAGTAAATAACCCTAGTAATATGTACTAGTTTATTAAAAATTATTAATTTAAAATGAAGTAGGGATCCAAGCAATAAAAAGTAGCAAAGCAAGAGATGAATGATGGTATTACAGCATAGCTCGGTGGGATATCCCTACATTGGCATGTTATAACAATGATTTTGTTCAATGCCAAAGTAGGGATTTTCCCATTGAGCTATGCTGTAATACCACTTGTTTTGCTACCTTTTATTGCTTGGATCCCTATTTCACTTTTAAATCAAAAATCTTTATTAATATACTTATAGCATGCAGCTATACACGTGTAACTGTTCTATTAGGGTGACTACTGTATTAGAGTATCTTGAGTCAGCCTTTCACTACCAGGGTGTGTCACTATTTCATTGTGCTAGCATACAGGTAGGCCAATAATAACAGGGTGTGTTATTGTGATAGATTGTTAAGAGGTATGGTCTTGGTGCTCGATTGGTATTGATTGACCAGATTGCATTATTTAATTAATAGGCGTGGCATTGAACCCATTTGAAGTTACAGGTATCTACCAAGTGTAAGTGCTTCAATAAGTTTGCGGCATCTAAATTTGCTGCTCAGGGAACTGTTGATAGCAAAAATTAATGCCTCAATATGGTTTCATTGCATGGAGAAGGAAGAAGACTGAAGATAAAAGGAAAGACAAGGTGCAGAAGGCACGCACTCGTCAAAACCCCAAAAGGCACATCAGTTTGTTATCGTGGCATACAATAGTGACCATGTGCTGCTTCGTTTGGCCTCCAGCCTTGTGACTGTGGTCAGGCAGACAGGCTGGCAGTGAGACTAAAATCCGAGTTTTAGCAATTTTAAAAAAAATTCTATATCTGGCTGCTTTTAGTATTTTCTTGTTTTTAATGCTGTATTTGATATTAGATGGACTAATATTATTCTGTAAAGGTAATTTTCATCACGTAAGATGTCTCTAGGATGATTTTTGAAAGTGGAATTTTAGGCGGTGCATGTTATTTTTGGGGGGATCTCTACTTAAACAGTACTACTGTACTGTTTTGATGCATGAGCAGTCATGCTGCTTTCTGTATAGCTTGAATGCAGAGGGCTGTGTGGTTCCTTAGACACTTGATTAGATTATAAACTGGCTGGGAATCAAGTCACCACCTTAAGTGGGAATTTTTTGATATTCAATAGTCAAGAGTATGATACTCTGTTATAGAGGCTTTCAGCCTTCTTTTTAGTCCCTGGTGGGATAGTTAATGACCCACATTATAAGAGAAAGTGTTGTGTACCCAGAATAGACTAATAGTGTGTAAATTGCCTATTGTTGAACTTAACTCATTGAATGGGCTACACAAGAGATAAAGACCGATAAAGGTTAACTAATGGCCTAACGAATTGTACTAGCCAACAATATATTTTTAACTTTTAACCCAAAGGCTATGTGGTGCTCTTCAAAATATCTAAGCCCTTCAAAACCTACCCGCTATACAGTATATACTGTGTATTTGTTTGATTAGATTAGTGTTGTTTTAGTTAACTATAACCAAATCTAAAAGTACTTTTAGTAAGACAAATATGTTTTAGTAACTAAAATTAAAACTATAACTAAAAGCAAATCCATATTATATTTAAAACTAAAAAGAATTAATAAAGATTCCTAAAACTATAACTAAAACCAAAAGATTTTCTTATGCACAACTAAAAATATAACTAAAACTTCATGTACTTAACTAAAACTAAAATGACACAGACAATATAACCATAACTATAAATCTATAACTAAGAAGAATTACTATAACTAAAACTAAAACTAAAATTATTTTAGACTACAACAAGTTTGATACTGAAATTTGATTGGCTGAAAACGTGGTCTCTAAATCTCGTAGAGCCACGCTCATGTCCAATAGAGACCACGCTCTGAGGCGATACGAAACACGATAATTACGCGCCTGTAAACATTGGCAACGTGTGGGCATTTAAATGGCTAGTAACAGCCGTACTGAATTAGAGGGAGGTGTAATGGGCTTGTTTGTACTAATCAACACTACATTACTAGCTTACAAGCAGCTGTCGAGGCACAACAACAGCAACAATGAGTTGTAGTCCAGTCGCTGAGTCCAGCACTTTGATACATAGCACGCGCCTGTAACATTGGAAACGCATGGACGTTTAAACGGGTAGCAACAGCCACGCTAAGGTCCCGCCATGTAGGGAGGTGTAGAGGGCTTGTTTCTAGTAATTAGCCATACTTTTCTCGTTTACAAGCAGCTGTCAACTCAAGGTACAATAACGAGTTGTAGTCTAAATAAGTTAGACGTCAAGAACCACTGGGTTCTACGGGATTTAGAAAACCCTCAGGCCCTTAGTAGCGCCCTCGCTGCGCTCGGGCACTACAGCCCAGGGCCTTCAAGTTTTCTAAATCCCGTAGAACCCTGGTTCTTGACGTCTAACTATTATGAAGAAACTAGCTATGACCATAGCTAAAACTTCTCACTAAACAACACTATGTTGCTCAGACCACTGCACATATAACTTGACATATGTCCTATAGGTGGAACAAAATACAGAATGACATTCTATTACTGTACGTACTATCCAAACATCAATATATGCTATAGTTTGGAATAAATGGTGACTATAACTAAAACTAAAAGTACTTTTAGTAAGATGGCTATATATTGGTAAACTAAAACTAAAACTATAACTGAAAGCAAATCCATATTATAAATCTATAACTAAAACAGCAGAATAATTTACCAAAACTAAATCTAAAACCAAAAAGAATTGGGAAAGATAACTAAAACTATAACTAAAACTAAAATATTTTATTATGTACAACTAAAACTAAAAGGTTTTAATAAATACTATAACTAAAATATTTTCACATTTTAAACTAAAACTATAACTAAAACAACACAGAGAATATAACCATAACTAAGTCAATAACCAGGGCTGCCCACAGGGGGGGGCAACTGGGGAATATTGCCTCAGGCCCCAGCCTGAAAGGGGCCCCAGGAGGCCCCATAAAGGGCCCCTTGAATACCTGTTTAAATGATCGATATACTCTAGTAGAGCAGTCAGATCTAGATACTCTAATAGAGCAGTCACAGTATTCTTCAGAGGAGCAGTGTAGCAAACTTATAAATAAGGAGATATGGTTGGTGAGGGGTACCTATTGTCATTGTCAGCATGTAATGACCTTTTTTTTGGTCTTCAACTTACAGCTTGGGTGAAGTTGTGATTCAGAATGGAAACCTCCTTGCCCCTGGGGCCCCACTTTAACTCTTTGCCCTGGGTCCCTTAATTTCTCTGGGTGGCCCTGGAAATAACTAAAAGGAATTAAGAATGATTACTATAACTAAAACTAAAATTATTGACAAAACTGGCCATGGCTATAACTAAAACTAAAACTAAAAGTCCTTACTAAAACAACACTAGATTAGATACACTATGCAGAAACTGTGTCAATTCTCTGAGAAGAGCATATATAGCTTTCAGATCCTGCAGACTTTGGTGTCAATTTATATATAGTTCTGACAAAATAATGGTAATGTGTACAGTGTTCCACACTATAGTTCTGTATTCCAACCCAGACCTGACTTTTGTCCTAGTGAATCTTCTTTTCAGCAGTTTTGTTACCTCTCTTAGTTTATTTCTGCATCATAAGATCATTCCAAAGCATACTACAAAAGCTTAACCATGCACACGTAAACTACATAAGTAACTTTAATTAGAGTATAGGTAGTATTAGTAGCAGCTATGATGCCTGTTCTAAGATTGCAATGCATGTGATGGCCATACAAGAGCAGAAAAAACTTGCAACTATTTTTATTCACATCATTGATTTAAAAACTTAATCACACGCACAATGTATACCTGTATCTATCACTGTACAAGCTATTATGCTTACTTTTCATGTATCTTCAACATTGTCTTAACTTGTTCATCATGTAATGATGACAGTACAACAGCAGTTTCATTGTATCGCTAATAAATAAAGTACATAATTACTGCTCAGTAGTATTGGGCAGTATTGACTACTTAAATACTGTTCACAATAAACAATAGTAAGTACTGTAAGGGCTGGACATACTAATGGTCAATATAAACAGCCTTTTCCAGGTGGTCATAAAAGTTGTATTAATAATATGTGGCTGGTTAGCTCTGGGAAAATCAACCTTATTACTGGGTTTGACTTTCACTACATAAATAAATGCGTACTATACAATAACATAATACTATTAAATTTCACTGCCATAATCAGTTAAGTAGTCTGCTTTGCTGGTGGCTTTTCCAGGTCCACCCATTATGGTGTGATGAAGCTTTGACCAACCTAGAGATGACTGGATCTAACTGTATAGCTTTGCAGAGTTGAATAAAAACCTGTACTGTAATTTTACTTAGCGGTTTTGAGCCCTCACTACCCATAACTTGGTCTAACTCTTTTCCATATTTTGTTCTTCCATGTCAAACAAAATTTTCAATCCTCATTGCTACCCTCAACTACCACCCTGATTGGATCTCACCTGATCTCACAAAAGCTACCTAAAATGGCAGGATACTTGGCTGTTGCTATATATACTTGTGCAGTGGATGTGCTCTGGAAGGTAAAGAAGTCAGACCAGCTTTCCTATAGAAATGCTTGCAATGTTTACATTTCAATTATTTCAAACCAATTTTCAAAAAAAAAATTGCAATACTACATTAATCATTTGATAGCCCCTTGCCCTACAACCCAACAATTGTGTATGGTGTATATATGTATGCTGTTTATAACATCTAAACCAAAACAGCCAAGCTGTAAAAAAAGAGTACGGCCCCCAAAAAGGCAAGGATGAAGAAAGATGTGAAATCCAAGATGGAGGCCAAGAAATGGCTGTGATGGTAGGTTAATGGCAAAAATTTTAATTATGACAACTCAGGTGAATTTGCGCTGCCTCCTCCACTAGGATTCGGCACCAAATTCACCTGAATTGTTGTAATTAAAATTTTTGCCATTAACCTACCATCACAGCCATTTCTTGGCTGCCATCTTGGATTTCACATCTTTTTTCATCTTGGCGTTTTTGGTGGCCGCACTCTTTTTTTCCAGCTTGGCTATTTTGGTTAGATATCACTTCTTTTTGTATTGCAAGCCACAAAGCCAGCCATTAACTGGCTTTGGTGCTTCCTTTTAACTTGTTTTTTTTTTCTTTTCTGCAGGAATTGTGGAACAAAGGAAGAAATGTTGTGTACAGTTTTTTGTCTGATTAAAAATATTTGTATATTTAGCAATGAAAGATAATCATACTGTAGGTAATAAGGTAACTTCTTATACATAACTGAACTGTAGCTGAATCTCCCATTGTTTGTAGCTGAACTCTTTTCAGAGTGACTTGTTTCTAGCTGAACTCTCTATTTGTTTCCAACACATATTTCTACAGGGTGATTTGTTTGTAGCTGATCCCTATAAGGTAACTTGTATCTAGCTGATATCTTTACAGGGTGACTTGTTTGTAGCTGATCTCTCTACAGAGTGATTTGTTTGTAGCTGGACTCTCTACACGATGGTTTCTTTGTAGCTGAACTATCTACAAGGTAACTTCTTCTAGCTGATCTCTCTACAGGGTGACTTGTTTGTAGCTGAACTTTCAACTTGACGGTTTCTTTGCTGCTGAATTCTCTACAAGGTAACTTCTTCTAGCTGATCTTTCTACAGGGTGACTTGTAACAGGCTATCCCTGTAGCTGTATGGATTTTTAAATTCTATGAGGTCTTCTGGTGGTAGAGGCGAAGACCGTCAGGCGTTGCAGGTAACCAGGAATAAATGGATGAAATAACAAGCCCACAGTTTCAGTTTACTGTGGTTCCTACAGATCCACACTGAGTTTGTAGCCATTCTAGGTACTTAACAAAGCTAGCCTTTTCTTGTTCTAAAGTTGCTGCATTGCCTTTAAATGAGGTTTAAGGTATTTAAACATAGTTAATGGGGGGAGTAGAATGCCAAGCCATCATGCATAAGCTAGGTTAGCATTAAAAAGATATGGAACTTTAGTAAGAGTAAAATAACGCATGCGCAGTCAGTCGCACGAGGTCAGTTCGGCAGCCGCGTGAGGGTGTTAGTGTTAGTCTTAGAGCCAGTATCACAATGCCCAAACAGACGAAGAAGGCTGCCCAATAGAAGAAGACTACACCATGAAGGAAGAAGGCCACCTCCATGACAAACGTGGAGACTCCACCACAGAAGAACTCCACCACGGACACCAATGAGTCAAACACTGTTTTGACAAATTTGACGAGGAAGAGACAAGCCATCGAGACGAGCAGTACACAGCAGAAGAAGCAGCCTAAGACTCGCCCACTGACCATGGACGATATTCCGGTTATTATCAAGGTTGTCATTAAGGTGCTCCCTGAATCATAAAGTACTACCACTGGAAAAGAAGCTGCTACCACCATCACAGAAGAACGGACTAATGAGAAACGCAACGAGGAAAAAATGCAAGATGACAAGGACCAGGACAGCAATGCTGAGTTTAGTGAGTCTTTAAATAACAGCCAATTTATTGTACGCTTAATATGCACTCGTAGAGGTGTAGAGTTTGCAAATCTCTTGGGGGGTTGTAACACATGTGGCTCCCCTATCACTAATTAATAACTTTAACCCAATTATGCTGGACACGGCTATACAGTCTGGAAGCTGCACCACAACCCCACTAAATGTAAACCAAAGTAGAGCTATAGCTATGGCTCACCACAATTCCACCCAAAACAGCTAGCCCCACTCATTACAAAGTGTTATAAAACAACATATACAAAATTAAAGTCATCAAATGAATTTAACAATAAATAAATACAGTATTACAGTTGCCAAACAAGCCTAGCCACTAAGTTTGCCTAATTACTCTAACACCAGTATTCTACAGTACTTGCCCCACACATGCTCCTTGCAGCAACTCAACCAACACTTATGCCCTGCTGCTCCATATCATGCACTGTCCTTTCTTAGTCTTTGATGACCTACTGAGCAGCGACGAATTTGAGCACGTTCAAGAATTGAAATCTTCAAGCCTCTCAGATACCGAACCCCACTTAACCTCTTCGGTGAAACAATTTGTCGAAGAAACAGGAACTACCCATCCTCATTAGTAACGACCTCCCATCAGTCCCAGGAAGATTAGTAAAATGAGTGGAGGACAGAATGTACATCGAGATGTGAGAACTCCTGCCAGACCACCTGAGCTCTGCAGAATTCAACACCGGCGACCAATCTACTAGTTCAAAATCAAGACCCCATGAAGTCAGCAATATTATGGACTGAGTCCAATGTTTTGGCATCTATATAGCCATCATATCTGCCACACACCACATAGGGTTTCAGACCTCATAGGCTATCAAAGCTTAGTTATATCCGCCTCTCAAAACTGTGAGGAGGGTTGCTGGGTTGTTTATGATTGAAGGTTCAGTCTTAAAGCTTCTGCTACAAACAATATGGAACTTACTACGATATAACAATTTGGAACCAAGTATTCCCCAACTTTGCCGTAGGACATTACCAGTGAGGCCGTCCTCAGTCCACCAATTTTGCCAACTGTGCTCACCAACTACCCCGACAACTATACTATCCAATTACAAATGTCAAATCTGCCTCTACTGGAATGACAGTCCAGGTGGATGCACCCGCTCCACATGTCGTTATGAGCATATCTGTTACAGGTATGTCCACAATCCTCATGTGACAGACAAGAGGCATAAAGCTATTGACTGCCCTCATAAAGAAAAAAAGATGGCAGCTTACTGGCCACTGAACTCTCAGCAGCATCTGACTCAGTTGCATACAGTGATTAATTATAATTATACAATTGATGTTTCCTGTAATTGTGAGTTATATTCCACTGAACTGACAAATCATTATAATCTGCAGACCCAATGATATAGTTTACATACCCCCCCCCCCACACACACACACACACATGCACACCCACCATGACAGTCATTGAAACACCAGGTTATAACAGTACTTCCTCTTTGTAGCCATATCAAGAGAACACATTGTTGGAATCCATCTGCAAGAAGCTTACAGCTAAACCACAAGTGGGTTCTGGCTTGGACAGCTCACCTCATGAATTCTACTGAAGTTCCACATGGAGCCACAACCATTACTGCACCACTTACCATGAGAAACTGGGCAAGATTGTTTGCAAATCACCCCAACAGGCAGCTAGTACAGTTATTCATCACTGGCATTTCCTAGGGCTTCTGTATTGGGTTCAAACAGTCACCCAAACCCCTTAGATCAGCAAGAAGGTGCCCTCGATCACCCAGAAACAGTCAGACAATATCTAGCTGATGAAATTGGTCAGCACCAAGTGGCAGGCCCCTTAACAAAATCTGCCACTATCAATGCACACATAATCAGATCTGGGGAACCATCAGCCCAACAAGTGGCGCTTAATCATTGACTTATCCCACCCATCAGGGCACAGCATAAAAGACGGTATCCCAAAAAACCTCTGCTCCCTCACCTACATAACTGTAGACTCAGCCATCCAGCGTATCCAGCACTTAGGGAAAGGCACTCTATTGGCTAAGATTGATATAAAAGTGCTTTTAGACTACTACCAGTTCACCCATCAGATTGTCACTGGCAATGGAATGGGACCGCCGTATTTACATAGGCATCTGTCTACCATTCGGACTCCGCTCAGCTCCAAGCTCTTCAACGTATTAGCTGACCTACTTTCCTGGATACTCAAACATAGACAGGTAATGCCAGTTCTCCATTACCTGGATGATTTCTTAACTTTGGGACCACCAGAATCATCAACCTGTGCAGATAATCTAGCCACTATCAGAAGAGTGTGCACTGAACTAGGCATCCCACTTGCCTTGGAGAAAGTTGAGGGGCCATCAGACAGTCGCACCTTTCTGGGGATCACCTTAGACCCAACAAGATGGAAGCTCGGCTCCCAGATGAGAAGCTGCAGAGAATTCGCAGCCTACTGTCAACCTGGCTTCACAAACAAAAAGCTACAAAGAGGGAAATACTATCCCTAGTGGGTTTGTTACAGCATGCCACTAAAGTAGTTAAACCTGGAAGAATCTTTGTATTTAGAATGTACAGTGAGGCAGCCAGACTCAAATGCTTATCATTCTTTACCTGTCTTACAAAAGGCTTCCATTCAGATTTGAAATGGTGGCATCTATTCATAAGTAATTGGAATGGTGTGGGCTTCCTTGAGGGATTTACGACACCACAGAAACATGATGTCCAAATTCAGACGGATGCCTCAGAAACCTGGGGATGTGGCGCTTTATTCGAAAATCATTGGCTTCAGCTGGAATGGTTGATGGAGTGGAAAAGGATGGACCTCGTGGCGAAGGAGCTAGTTCCAATTGTACTAAGCTGTGCTGTATGGTGTCCTCTTCTACCTGGAAAGTCCACAGAATTCAAGTGTGACAATAAAGGCCTCGTGAATGCCATCAGTAAAGGAAGAACCCACAGTCATGCAATTGCTCAGATGTCTATGGTTCTTTTCAGCATTCTTTGAAGTCAGGATTTCTGCATCACATATTCCTGGGGTGCTTAACACAGCAGCTGATATGTTATCTAGAAACTGCAAAACCCAGTTCCTATGCTCTCACCCTCAGGCTGCCCTCAAACCAACGCAAGTTCCAACTTCACTTCTATGAATTGTATCTCCCAAACGACTTGATTGGACTTCTCGTACCTTTCTAGGTCACTTCAACCATACAATCAGCATTGTCCAGATGTACTGCCCACATGCTCATTAACTTTGAGAACAGAATATATATATATATATATATATAGATTAAACATTCACACATATAGTATGCTTAATGTCTGCCATAGTTGCATTACCATTGTACACATACCTTCAGCTGATACTCTTTGTCATTATTAGTATTATCAACATCATGTTAACTGTTGAGTATTATTTGCACAATGTTACTTGAACATGTGACTCCTCCACTATGTTCCGCAGGTCATAGTCAGCTCCTTGCTTCAGCTCATCAGTTCCTGGCAGCAGGCCTGGCTACATCAACCATGACCACCTACTTAGCAGGCAAACAAAGATATGTCAAGTTCTGCAACATGGCTAAATTTTGGGTGACTCCAGCAACTGAGTCCACTCTAATATTATTTGCGACACACCTGGCAACTGCTGGCATCTCACATGCCTCCATCAAAGTCTACCTTTCTGCTGTGCGACACATGTACATCCTGTGGGGCCTGCACAGCGAATTCAACCAGTAGCTTACGCCAAGACTCCAATTCACCCTAAAAGGCATTAAAAGACAACAAGCATCCACTTACCCTTCCAGAATATGGCTTCCAATCACCATACAGATCCTTCACAACATACGAGCCTTCCTCTCCAATGAGAAACCATCATACTTAAATATTATGCTTTGGACAATGTGTTGCTTTGCTTTTTTTGGCTTTCTGCGGGTCAGTGAATTTACCATCCCTAGTGCTGCCTCATATGATTCAACCTGTCACCTATATCTCAAGGACATATCCATCGACAGCAGGGACAATCCTCGTTTACTACAAGTAACCAGAAAACAGTCAAAACTGACCCTTTTAAGGGGGCATACACCTTTACATGGGAGTGACAGATGGTAGAATTTGTCCAGTTAAGGAAATACTGTCATACCTAGCCATGAGAGGAGGCCAGGCTGGGCCTCTTTTTGTGATGAAGGAGGGCAAGGGCCTCATTCGCCAAATGTTTAGCTCAGCACTAAATGCCTTACTATTAGGGCTGAAACGGATAGCAATTATTACTATCCGGATATCCTGAACAAAATCTTTCTGGATATCCTACGGATAGTGACATCATCACTTACTACAAAAACGCTGTATATTTTATTGTGAACATGCTTGTTTTACTAGTACTTTAGAATAGGAACAAACATAACATTAATATAAAAATCAAGTTTGTAGTAATTTTAATTGTGGAAGCTATATGTATCAAGGAAGTTTTATCATAGAATTGCTTTAATTTATTAGAAACTATCCTGATGGTTTCAAATTACTATCCGGATAGTACATTATTATCCAGATATCCGGATAATACGGATATCTGTTTCAGCTCTACTTACTATCCCAACGTAAACTGGACTGCAGGCATTATAATACCCACAGTTTCTGGATAGGAGCAGCTACCTCAGCCGTACAAGCCAGGATCCCTGACAGACAAATCAAAATGCTAGGCTGCTGGAAAAGTGACTCCTACCAGCATTACATTAATACTCCTCCTACAGAGCTTGCCAAGTTTTCAAAGAAGGTGGCGACCAATCATGAAGAACTGCAGCCTCAACCAAGGACCATGCATTGAATTCTTGTCATATTCCTATCTGTACAAACTCCTATAGCAAAATAAAAATAATAAAAACCTAATAAAGCATATGTGCATATGTATGAGCATGTGTTTACATAATACTAGTATATTAAAAATTATGAATTTAAAAATGAAGTAGGGATCCAAGCGATAAAAAGTAGTGAAACAATAGGTGAACAATGGTAGTTATTACAGTGTAGCTCAGTGGGAAATCCCTACTTTGGCATTGAACACAAAATAATTGTTATACTATGCCAAAGTAGGGATTTCCCACTGAGCTATGCTGTAATAACTTACCATTGTTCACCTATTGTTTCACTACTTTTTATCGCTTGGATCCCTACTTCATTTTTAAATTCATAATTTTTAATATACTAGTTTGTTTAGTATTTTGTTAAAGCATACAGCTAGCTATAAATGTGTGATTGTTCTATTAGGGTGACTGCTGTATTAGAGTATCTCGAGTCAGCCTGCAAAAGATGTGTGCTTGCCCCAAAAGGTGTGGTTTCGATTGATTATTAGACTAGAGTATCTCAAATCAGCCTACCAACTTGAAGGTGTGTGGTCACAAATACAGCTAGCGTAAAAGGGGTGTGGTCTTGTGACCTATCGTGGAGTACCGGTACCTCCGTACAGTAGCATACTCTAAGCACCTTAAATAATTTGTGGCGTCTATTATGCTGCTTAAAGAAAGTGTTGATGTGGAAATTAATGCCTTGATATGGTTTCGTTGGATGAAGAAGAAGACAAGCAGCCTGATTGAAGATAAAAGAAAAGACAAGGTGCACAGGGCATACACTTGTCGGAACCCCAAAAAGCACATCCCACAGGTGAGTTTGCTGTTGTGGCGTAAAGTGGTGACCGTGCGCTGCTTCGTTTGGGCTCTGGGCTTGCGACTGTGGTCAGGCAGTGAGTGAGGCAGTGAGACAAAATTTGGAGTTTTTGGCGATGTTTAAAAATTTTATATCCGGCCACCTGTAAGTGTTTTGTTGTATTTACTACTGTTTTATGTATTATATGGACTAGTACTATTCCGTAAAGGTGATTTTCGCTGTGTAAAATGTCTGTAGGATGATTTTTAAAGGCGGAATTTTGGGCGGCATGTGAACCATTCACCACGATCCCTACTTAAACGGTACGACCATACCGTTTAATTAGTCTTCATACAGTATGTACATACTTAAATAAAATAAATTTTTAAAAACCCCAAAAAACATGTTCATCGAGATGGGGTAAGCACTAATTGGAAAGATGCAATACAAATATCACATCTCCCTCCAACAGCTTGCTTGGTAGAAAGGTTCCACCCTCCTTTAACAGTTCCCCTTTCTATGGTTTGAGTAAATGGAATTTGGAGGAATGGAAGCAATTCCTGATGCCAAATTCCATCTTACCTAAGTATCTGTTGTTTTAAACCAAAAGAACTATTCACATTTCAGCCACAAAAATAGAGTTGAATTTTATCCTGCAAAGGCAGCCGAGACCCCATACACGTACCAAACTACCCCCACAATCAACAGCTTATGGGAGGTGAAGAATTCTCATAGCAACAAAGGACAAGATACCTTTCACTCCAAAGAACAGGTGAGCGACCAACATTAAAGCTGTTCTACAACTTCTGCTTTACTAGAGGTGTGTCTGCTGTGGTTGTACATCACTGACAAATTGCCTTAACATTGGTTGAGGTAATTCGTAGTCTCCTCTCAGACTTCCAAATGACTGAGGCATGATCATCATCACTGTGCTTGAAAGTAAGCAGTTCAATCTCCTTTGTGGTACTGATAACAACATTTGTTTTGTAAAATGTAAACACAAGGTCCTGAAGATGAGGGGAAGGAATGGTGCTTGGGTCATCACCTACATCAAGTCCACCATCAAGTCTACAAAGAGCATTTTTGGTAAGTTATAATTTGTGTGTGGTGTGGTATGCATGTGTGTGTTGCCTGGCATATGATCTTCTTGAACTTAGACTGTTTGTCAGTTGCCGTTCGTCACTCTACTTGTTGTTCAGCCTTCAACGCAGCAGTTTGGAACACTTAGGATGGCAGAACTCCCACAGTTTTCCGCCATGCTTCAGGTATCCAAGATGGTCCCATTTTACATTACAGTGCAGCACCAGCACAATGAACCACTCTGTATTTGAATAATTTGCTTCCTGCCATCAAATTTTGAGTACATATAGCTCTCCGCAAGGTTAGTTGTGAAATTACTGGCAATGCAGATGTCATAACATAATACTTGTGTTGTTCTACTTAGCTTATCAAATAGTTCTGGAGCATCTACTGAGGGCACATTGGATGTCACAAATGGCTAAAAACTTGATGGACTGGAATCAACAGACTCAATGAACTGGAGGCACTCAACAGACTCGATGAACTAGAGGCACTCAATAGACACAATGAACTCGATGGAGGCACTCAACAGACACAATGAACTGGAGGCACTCAACAGACTCAATGAACTAGAGGCACTCAACAGACTTGATGAACTGGAAACACTTGACAAACTCAATGGGCTGGAGACACTGGCTGACTGGAGACATTCAACAGGCTGTAGACGCCAGACACACTGTAGATACTAAACACACTGGAAACAATTGACAGTCTGGAGACAATGGATATGGTGGAGACACTTGACATGCTGGAGACATTTGATACTCTAGTGACACTTGCTTTTTTGAGCTTCTGTTTTGCAAAAATCTGTGCTACATTTAAAGTGGTTGATAAACAGTGTAAAGCAATGTAAAACAAATCCTTTTGCAGCTTAGTGATTGCCAATGATCTATCTGACTCCTTACTCCATTACTATAGCATAGTGAGCTGCCTTGGTAAGTTGCTTATGCATAGCCTCTGTTGGTTTCCCCCTTCCTTTGTAGCATGGATTGTCAAGTACAAATGTCTCGAGATGTGTATGAACACACTTGACAGCATGATTGGCACACTCAATTTTCTCAATTGCAAAACTCCAAGGAACACCGTTGACCAGAGCATACAAAACAAAACTGTCACCATCACCAATTATTTTATACCATGACATTCAACACACAGTTTGAAGCCCACTATGATGGTGTTCATCTCCATTGCTGATGAGGAGCCATCCCAGTTTTTGTAGCAGGTATGTTCAGGTGGTTTTTCATCAGTGGCTCAAGCACATGCACTACAATACTTATTCTGGACTCCCATAAGCAAGCATTTTCCAGTTTCATACCCAATAGTATGATGGTCACACCAGACTTGGCATTATACGAGTGTTTATGGGTACATTAACATGCTGATTGGTATGGTAACACCCCTGGAGTAAAACCACAGCAGCATATGGTACAGTTTTATAATGGAACTGACTCACCAGGAATCATTAACAGTAGCCATCACCTAACTGAGAGAATCCCACCCAATAATCACGGAATTGGTAGTAGGCTCTGCATTCTCATCCTTCACACTGGCCAGGTTTATAATCATCTGTCGCACTACCACTTCTGCTAGACTTCATCACCTCTTCTGAAGATCAATCTTGAGTAGTAGCGTCTCTCCAGTGACATCGAGAACTAAACAATTTTTCTGTCTGCAACACACCGTGTGTTTTGTGAGGGATCTCATGATCTTAAACCTGCCAAACTAGTTTACGAATTATTTAGTTAATCATTATGACATCATCACGTTTCAGTTATCCTACAAGATTGGTTCATGTTCTAACCTGAATCAAACATATTGATTTCAATTTGTGGTGCTTTAACAAAACAGGAAAGGCTAGTTTATAATTTACAAGATATTCTGTAAAGCGCTCAGTTATACTACAAGTCACTCTGCAACAGATAGTTCAGCTGCAAGAAAGTCACCCTGTAGCTACAGAATTCAACTATATTACAAGTATGTCTGTAGACAGTTCAGCTACATTACAAATCACTGTGTAGCTGTGTATAGTTCAGTTATATTACAAGTCACCCTGTAGAGTGTTCAGCTATGTTCCAAGTCACCCCTGTCACATATTACCCTGTAGAAAGTTCAGGTACCTTACAAGTCACACAGCATAATTCATACACAAATACTGACTGTATTTATTCCGTCTATGTTATGGTGTTGGAACTAATAGTCCAAAAATTCTACCTAGGCTTAAACAAAAATAGACCACAGCCCCAAGTAGTGAATAACATTAGAGTCATTTATAGATTTGAGGTTCGTTTTGTCTTGTTATAGGGAGTTTTTAAAAATAGTTGTTCCAATACTGAATAAATACGGGGTTACAATATGTAGTATTGGAACACTATTTTTGCTGTGTCACCCTGTAGAGAGTACAAGTAATTGTCCCTGTAGAGGGTTTAGTTATGCATTACAAATCACTTAGTAGAGAGTTCAACTACAAGAGAGTCATCATGCAGAAAGTTCAGCCATGTTACAAGTTTCTCTGTTGACAGTAGAGAGTTCAGCTAAGTTACAAGTCACCCTGTATGAGAGTTCAAGTACAATCAATTCACCATATCCTTCACACTGTAGAGAGTTCAGTTATGCTACAAGTTACCCTGCAGCGACAATATTTCAATAAATTTCCAATATCACCTAGTCAAGTGTCCACAATACAATTATCGCATGTATTTAGCCTTCACAATATTATCGCATAGGCAAGTCTCTCTGTAGAGAGCTCAGCTACACTGCAATTACCTTGTATAGAGAATTCAGGGATACAAACAAATTTACCCTTGTAGAAAGATCACCTATATGGATGTTACAAGCTACCTTACAGAGAGTTCAGCTACAAGCTAGTCATCCTGCAGAGAGTTTAGCTACAAAAAATACATGCAGTATAGAGTTCAGTTACATTACAAGTCTCTCTAGAGAGTTCAGCTACTGCACAAGTCACCCTGTAGAGATTTCATACAAGTCACATTGTAGTGAGTTCAGCTACAAACAAGTTAGCCTGTAGAGAGTTCATGCCATAACAATTGAAAGATTATTACAAACAACAAAATAGTTCAAATGGACACATAGACCACAGTAATAAAGAAAATCCTGCACTCTTACTCAGTTTTGTATAGTAAATAAAAAACACAAGCCCTAAGTTGGCCTTTGCAACTACAAAAAGAATTGATGTCTATACCAAAACAGCCAAGCTGTGAGAAACATGTGTGGCCCCCAAAACTCCAGCGTGGAAAGAGATGTGAAATCTAAGGTGGTGGCCAAGAAATGGCTGCAATGGTAGGTAGGTTATAGGCAAATTTATTATGACAATTCAGGTGAATTTGGTGGCGAATCTTGGAGAAGGCAACACAAATTCATCTAAATCGTCATTATTAAAAACGTTGCCATTAACTTATGTACCATCACAGCCATTTCTTGGCTGCCAGCTTGGATTGCACATCTTCTTCACCCTGAATTTTTTGTGGGCACACACTTTTTCATAGCATGGCTGTTTTTGTATAGATAGTATAAACAGGGTGCCTGGTTTTACAGGTGTAGAAACAGCACAACATCTACTTGTTAAATGTATGCATGCTTATTTTATCTGTATCCTTGCATATAAATAGCTGTTACACAACTGTAGATGAATGTTATATGTATCACCTTACTTTCAGTTAAATTGAAACACACATGTAAATAACAAAAATACCTCTTCAGTAGTTTTAAACTGAAGTCGTTGCAATTCTTCATCACCGCAATCAGAATGTTGCACATCTCCTTCAGGAGGTTTCTTTGATTGCTTTACACAATAAATGCAATACATATGTCAGTTATCAGTTGCATTACTAGTAACACCACATAATCTCTTTCAAATTTATGTAGCTGTGTAGAAAAATCCCAACCTTGGATAAAAATAGATACTTGCTTAAGTAGGAATACTCTTACAAAGCTAGTTACTATCATGTCCCTTTTTCACTACATTTTAAATTAGTTTTCAATTATGCTAGTACATGTACAACAGAGGCACTCCCTGGTTTTAATAATTTAGCCCTTAACATCTTTCTTTCAATTCCACTTCTGTGCATGTTCATTGAATCTTGACAGTTAATTCAACAATAAAACTTTACAGGTTTAAGAGCTCGTTTGATTGCATCATATTCTTTATCCGCTTTCTTGTTAAACTTCACCATATGCTGTAGATAGGTATTATTATGAAAACATACGTACATTTAGTTATAATCACCTCTACATGTATTTACCTTGCTGTTGGTGACTACACGGTCACTGGGTTTAATAGCAGGAATATTACGAGTTTTCACTTTATTCAGCATATCATCATCAATCTCTAATGTAGCTATATAAGTAGTTCAACATTCATGAACCAAGTTGCTTTGTTGTATTAACTCACTTAGAGATATTCTTGGAATTCGAGTCTTGGGTGATTTCATACATTCATTGTTTATGTCCTAAGAAATTCAGCAAAAAACTTTCTTGACAAAAGTACATAAATACAATTATAGCTATGTACTATTGTAGGCTTATAAATAATGTAAACTATGTCTCCACTACATTTCTATAGTCTGTATCCAAAATATCCTTCAATATCTAATAGACACCGAAAAACAATGGGTGAAATGTTGCATGCTACATTGCACGTTATGTGAAAAATTGTGCAAATTATTATTATTATTATAACTACTTTGATCATTACTCAATAAAGAAATTGCAAACCAAAAAAAAACAAAACAAAAAAAGCAAACAAACATACAACCTATCTATGTAGTTCATTTATTCATGAAGTGTTTGGATATTTTTGCCTTGTGTCTGTGACTTAAATGTTAAGTGTGTTCTTTTATGATGTATGTATATAGTAATATCATCATCATCTCTTCACTTGAAACACCTTCCCATATGTATGCACATACAAAGATAGGAAATTTGGCATTTCATGGTGAACACATTTAGCCAAGTGTAAACATTGTAGACTGATACACGCGCAAGTTATATGGAGCACCTGTAGTTTAACTTTAATATAATATACAAGGAATATTAAACATATTTTGTTGAACCACTGGCAGTCCACTCCTCCATAATAAAGAAGCAATGAAAAGAATTTCAAAAATCGTGTAAGCTGGTGGGTTTTTGCTCAGCTGGTTATATATCATACAGTACGATAATTAGAGATCATGAAGACTTGGGCTTTCCAGGCCAAATATATCACCCTAAAACCAGACCTTTGTGGCATTTTGGCGGTATTAGTTACAAGCCCAAACATGTCTTCAGTGCAGCCAAAAATGTTTCTCGTAGATTTTTTATTTAGCAGAAATTTCTACTGACCAACTGCCTACCTACCTGATGCCCTCAGTTGACCATACAGTGTAGTTCAATTATGACTAATGCTATGAGTGATGTTTTCACTGCTAGACATTGCTTCAGCCCGACAAGTGCTTTTTGGCATACCGTGCAGTGTGTACAATGCACACATCATGGACTTACTTTTGTCCTCCTTTGCATCCCAGTTCTTTTCACTGACAACGCTAATGTTTCAATTCATGGAAGTGTGGTACAACTTCCCTGTGACTGGCTATCTTATCACTCGTATTTTGCATAGTGACTAGGTTGAATTCAGAGACACTTCTCATACTGTTCCTTGCGTGTAACACTGTGTAATGGGCAGAGCATACTGTAGCTGAAGACAAAACATAATGGCCACTTCAGTGATTTCACCTTTCAGTAATTGATTGCTGGGGTGAGCATTCAGATGCAAGATTAATTTTATGGCATGCCTGGTGCCATTCTTTCCTTTAATGTGGTATGTGCAGATTCATTAGTCATAATTGTGTTATGAAAAGTAAACAAACAAGTGGAAGGAAAATTAGGAATTTAGTGATAAAAGAAAAATAAAGTAGTGAAACAAGGGAATAGCTAAAAAGTAGTAAAACAAGAAAGCTGCCTATAGCTACCTGCAGATATACTAGTGCACATTTAATCTCTAACCATAAATGAATTAGGGAATAAATGTCTACTAGTATACAGTGTATCTGCAGGTAACTACAGGCAGCATTTATTTGTTTTACTTCTGTTTAACTATTCCCTTGTTTCACTACTTTATTTTCCTTTGATCCCTAATTCAACTTGAAATTCCTAATTTTTCCTTCTACTTATTTGTACATACCGTATAGTAAAAAACTTTGGCGGTAAAAATCTTTGGCGAATTTGGCGAATAGCGTTCAATTCGCCAAAGTTTTTTGGCCAATTATTTTAGATGATCACACGAAGGACATTGAGTAACTAGAACTTGAGATTAAGGTCAGCTCGTACCACCACGAAATAAAGATCGAGCTGACTTTGGAGATCTTGATCTCCTAGGAATGTGTCCCACAGTCTTCCCCAAAGTTGTAAGCACTCCTTGGGGTAGCATTTCCAACCGGCTTCCCGTTCGCATGTCTGTGAGTTAGTTCCGGCATCGTCTCGTGATGGATTTGGCGAAATACTTTGATATAGCTACGTGATAACCTCTGCTACTGGAGTTCACTGAAAAAGCAAATATGGTTGCTCTTGACATCGCAGGAGATAGAGAAGCACGCCTTTGCTAGCACGTCGTTAGATCAGTAGCTACAAAATACTGTTACAACAACAATGCTAGTTACCTATACACTTACTACACTACTTAACTGATGAGTTGATACCTTGTCGTTTATCCTTACGTACTGTACAGTAAAAACTTTGGCGAATATTATTTCAATCACCAAAGATTTTTCCGTCAATTTTTTCAACAGAGGGGTTTCGTCACACTTTTTTACCGCCAAAGTTTTTTACTATACGGTATACATAGTTTTGTTTATTACTATAAATATATATATATATGCATGTAATAATTAAACAGACTTATATATATATACACATACACATACATGTACTTACCACAGTTTTCCCACAAGATGGTGATGGACTACGAGGACGTTGCAAATCAGTAACAAAATCTTTTTGAAAAGATAAAAGCAGTAAAGTATATTTGCTTTCTATGTGCAAAGAAGGCTATATATTATCAACCTTTTAAAAATCAACAATTATGGATCGTAGAATTGCATCAGTAAAAGGTAATGAATTCATACCTCAGATCAAAAGGAAAAGCCAGCGTAGTATATCACAAATTGCACTGGTTCTGAAATGTGAATGTGATATATGTATACTTACCTGTGCATAGATCTCATTAACTCAAGATATTGCTCAGTTAAGTGTGCGTATATCATGTTAAGCTTATCTAATCCAAAACAGCAAAGCTGTAAAAAAAGAGTGCAGCCCTCAAAAAAGCTATGGTGAAAAAAGATGTGAAATCCAAGGTGGCAGCCAAGAAATGGCTTTGATGATAGGTTAATGGTAAAAATTTTAATAACGACAATTCAGGTGAATTTTGGCGCCGCTTGGTCTTGGCACAAAATTCACCTGAATTATAGTTATTAAAATTTTTACCATTAACCTACCATCACGGCTGCCACCTTGGATTTCACATCTTTTTTCACCATAGCCTTGTTAAGGGTCGCACTCTTTTTTACAGCTTGGCTGTTTTGGATTAAATTTCACTTCTTTTTGTATTTGTATAGCCGGCCTATGGCCGGCTTTGGGACTTTTTTAACCTATCTTTTTTTTTCTTTACCACAGGAAGAAGAAAAGATGAAGCAGATGTTAAATACTTCAAATATTTCAGATTTTATCAATAAATGTACAAATTATATATATATATATATATCAAGACACACGGTAGTGTGTCGTGCGGCCCAAGAAGACGGAGCGCCACATCGTGAGTATATTGACAGGAAGAAAGTAAACGTGATTTTCACACCTTTGTATCTCGGTGATCCCTTCTCCACTTGGAACCAAATTTGCTACAGAGTTGCCTGCCAGCTAGGGGAGTGTACATTCCAAATTGGAAGGAAATCGCTCTAGCCATTTCCGAGATATGAGCTGCCAAAGTTTAGATTTGTTTTCTTCGTTGTTTTTTTTCTTCTTCGTCTTTTCGCACACTTGCAAAAATTGCTATGAAACGCAAACGCGTACTCCGATCGCCTTGAAATTTGGTACACAGCAAGGGAGTCTAAAGGCGAATCCTAGTATCAAATTTGGTGGAAATCCGATGAATGGTTCAGGAGTTATGACTGATTATTCGCGTAAAACAAGATCGATTTGTTGTCATGCCTACAGGGTAAACCGCTTCATGGAATGAGTTGAAAATTGCTATGTAGATGGAGTAACCATCGTAGGAGTGCCTTTTGGTGGTTTGAAAGGAATCGAGATAAAGACCATGGAGATATGACACAAAACCCAACCTGTGTCACAATTACGCAATCGATTTTTATGAATAAAAAAAGTATTAGTTTTCACGCCTACTAGGCAAACCGCTTAGAGCAATGAGCTGAAAATCGGTTAATAATCTTCATAGAAAGTCCTTGCAGTAGTACAGAAGAATCGGATTACAAACCACTGAGTTATGATTCGAAAGCCAACTCCGTGTAGCAAATGCGAGATCGAGATACTCTAATAGAACAGTCACCCTAATAGAGCATTCAGCTAATTTATTTACTCCATTATAGAATTCTATTACATTGCAAGTTATTCTGTGGGGAGTTCAGCTGCAAACAGTTAATCTTATAGACAGTTCAGCAAGAAGCAAGTCACTCTATAGAGAGTTCAGCTACAGATATATTGCTGTAGTGATTCAGAAGAATCAGAACATTACTGAAGAGAGTTCAGCTATAAACAAATCATGCACCCTGTGGAGAGTTCGGCTACACTTTCTAGAGAGTTCAGCTACAAACAAGTCACTGTGGAGAGAGTTCAGCTACAAAGAAACTACCCTGTAGAGAATTCATCTATACAAACAAATTAACCTATGGAGACCAGCTGCAAACAAGTAACCGTGTAGGGATTTCAGCTACAGACAAGTCACTTTATAGTTTATACAATGTTCTGCTACAAGTAAGTCACTCTGTAGAGAATTCAGCTACATACAAATCACTCTGTAGAGAATTTTGCTACAAACAAGTCACCAAAAAACCACCTGTAAAGAGTTCAGCTATACAAACAAGTTACTCTGTAGAGAGATCAGCTAGAAACAAGAGAGAGCTCAAGTTGCCCTGTAGAGATCTCAGCTGCAAAGAAACCCAGTAGAGAGATCAACTACAAACAAATCACCCTTCAGAGTGTTCAGCTATACACAAATCACCCTAGAAAGTTCAGGTACATACAAATCACCCTATATAGTGTTCAGCTACAAAAAAAATCACTCTGTAGAGAGCTCAGCTACAAAGAAACCATCCTGTAGAGAGTTCAGCTACAAACAAGTTACCCTACAGTGAAATCAGTTTGAAACAAGAGATTTCAGCTACAAACAAATCACCTGTAGAGAGTTCAGCTATGAACAGATCACCCTGTAGAGAGTTCAGCTATACAAGTCATCTTGTAGAGAGATCAACTAGAAGAAGTCACTGTCTACAGAGATCAACTAGAAGCAAGTCACCCTGTAGAGAGTTCAGTGACAAAGAAACAATCCTGTAGAGAGTTCAGCTACAAACAAATCACTCTGTAGAGAGTTCAGCTACAAACAAATCAACCTGTAGAGAGATCAGCTAGAAACTAGACACAATATAGGGAATTCGGTTACAAGCAAATCACCCTGTAAAGAGATCAGCTACAAACAAATCACCTTGCAGTGAGTTCAGCTACAAACAAATTACCCTGTAGAGAGATCAGCTACAAACATAACACCGTGTAGAGACTTCAGCTACAAACAAATCAACCTGTAGAGATTTCAGTTACAAACAAATCACCCACTGTAGAGAGATCAGCTACAACCAAATCACCCTGTATAGAGATCAGCTATAAACAAATCACCCTGTAGAGAGATCAGCTACAAACAAATGAGAGTTCAACTACAAACAAATCACCCTGTAGAGAGTTCAGCTACAAACAAATCACCCTCTGGAGAGTTCAGCTACAACCAAATCACCCTGTAGAGAGTTCAGCTACAAACAAATCACCCTGTAGAGAGTTCAGTTACAAACACATCACCCCCTGTAGAGAGATCAGCTACAAACAAATCACCTTGCAGTGAGTTCAGCTACAAACAAATTACCCTGTAGAGAGATCAGCTTCAAACAAAACACCGTGTAGAGACTTCAGTTACAAACAAATCAACCTGTAGAGATTTCAATTACAAACAAACCACCCACTGTAGAGAGATCAGCTACAACCAAATCATCCTGTAGAGAGATCAGCTACAAACAATCACCCTGTAGAGAGATCAGCTACAATCAAATCACCCTGTAGAGAGTTAAGCTACAAACAAATCACCCTGTAGAGAGTTCAGCTGCAAACAAATCACTCTGTAGAGAGTTCAGCTACAAACAAATCAACCTGTAGAGAGATCAGCTGTATAGACACTAGACACAATATAGGGAATTCGGTTACAAGCAAATCACCCTGTAGAGAGATCAGCTACAAACAAATCACCTTGCAGTGAGTTCAGCTACAAACAAATTACCCTGTAGAGAGATCAGCTACAAACAAAACACCTTGCAGTGAGTTCAGCTACAAACAAATCAACCTGTAGAGATTTCAGTTACAAACAAATCACCCACTGTAGAGAGATCAGCTACAACCTAAATCACCCTGTAGAGAGATCAGCTAGAAACACATCACCCTGTAGAGAGTTCAGCTACAAACAAATCACCTAGTAGAGAGTTAAGCTACAAACAAATTACCCTGTAGAGAAACCAGCTACAAACAAATCACCTTGTAGAGAGTTCACTTACAAACAAATCTACCCGTAGAGATATCAGTTACGAACAAATCACCCCCTGTAGAGAGATCAGATCACCCTGTAGAAAGTTCAGCTACAAACAAATCACCCTGTAGAAAGTTCAGGTATAAAAAAATCACCCTATAGATAGTTTTGATACAAACAAATCACCCTGTAGAGAGTTCAGCAAGATAAAAGTCACCCTGCAGAGAAATCAGGTTACCCTATAGAGAGGTCAGCTAGAAGAAGTCACCTTGTAGAGGGTTCAGCAACAAAGAATCCACTCTGTAGAGAATTCAACTAGAAACTAGTTACCCTATACAGAGATCAGCTATATGTAGAAACAAGTCATCCTGTAGAGATTTCAGCTACAAACAGATCATCATCCTGTAGATAGTTCAGCTATAGATACAAGTCACCCTGTAGTAGGAGTCACTTTGTAGAGAGATTAGCTAGAAACAAGTCACCTTGTAGAGACCAGCTACAAAGAAACCATCCTGTAGAGAGTTCAGCTACAAACAAATCACCCTGTAGAGAGTTCAGCTATGAACAGATCACCCTGTAGAGAGTTCAGCTATACAAGTCACCTTGTAGAGATATCAGCTAGAAGCAAGTCACCTTGTAGAGAGTTCATTTACAAAGAAACCATCCTGTAGAGAGTTCAGCTACAAACAAATCACCCTGCATAGAGTTCAGCTGCAAATAAATTAGCCCGTAGAGAGTTCAGCTACAAACATATCACCCTGTAGAGTGTTCAGCTAGATAAAAGTCACCCTACAGAGAGATCAGGTCACCCTATAGAGAGATCAGCTAGAAGACGTGATCTTGTAGAGAGTTCAGCTACAAAGAACCCACTCTGTAGAGAGTTCAGCTAGAAATAAGTTACCCTATAGAGAGATCAGCTAGAAACAAGTCACCCTGTAGAGATTTCAGTTACAAACAGATCATCCTGTAGATAGTTCAGCTAGATACAAGTCACCTTGTAGACAAATCAGCTAGAGGAAGTCATCTTGTAGAGTCAGCTAGAAACAAGTCACCTTGTAGAGAGTTCAGTGACAAAGAAACTATCCTGTAGAGAGTTCTTCTACAAACAAATCGCCCTGTAGAGAGTTCAGATGCAAACAAATCACCCTGTAGAGAGTTCAGCTACAAACAAATCAACCTATAGAGAGTTTAGCTACACTTCAAGTTCCTTAGTAGAAAGATCAACTGTGAACAAGTTATCCAGTAGGGAATAATAGACATGCAATAAATATATTTATATAAATACTGATAAAATCAAAAACATTTGAAGTATTAAAAATCTGCTCTGTCTTTTTATTTTTCCTGTGGTAAACAAAAAGGATAGGTTAAAAAAGCCCCAAACCCGGCCTATGGCCAGCTTTGGGGTATACAAATACAAAAAGAAGTGATATCTAATCAAAAACAGCCAAGCTGAATCACCTGAATTGTCGTTATTAAAATTTTTACCATTAACCTACCATCACAGCCATTTTTTGGCCGCCACCTTGGATTTCACATCTTTTTTCACCATAGCCTTTTTGAGGGCCGCACACTTTTTTACAGCTTGGCTGTTTTGGATTAGATATAAGCAGCACAATAATTCACCTGAATTGTCGTTATTAAAATTTTTTCCATTAACCTACCATCACAGCCATTTCTTGGCCGCCACCTTGGATTTCACATCTTTTTTCACCATAGCCTTTTTGAGGGCCGCACACTTTTTTTTACAGTTTGGCTGTTTTGGATTAGATTTCACTTCTTTTTGTATTTGTATACCCCAAAGTCGGCCTGTGGCCAGCTTTGGGGCTTTTTTAACCTATCTTTTTTTTCTTTTCCACAGGAAGAAGAAAAGATGAAGCAGATGAATACTTCAAATATTTCTGATTTTATCAATAAATGTACAAATTATATATATATATATATATAATACATATATTTATTACAGAACTCTACATGGTGGTTTCTTTGTAACTGAACACTCTACAAGGTGACTTCTTCTAGTTGCTCTCTCTACAGGGTGAATTGTTTGTAGCTGAACGATCTACAAGGTAACTTTTTCTAGCTGATCTCTCTACAGGGTGATTTGTTTGTAGCTGAACTATCTACAAGGTAACTTTTTCTAGCTGATCTTTCTACAGGGTGATTTGTTTGCAGCTGAACTCTCTACGAGGTAACTTCTTTTAGCTGATCTCTCTACAGGATCACTGTTTCTAGCTGATCTCTCTACAGGGTAAATTGTTTCTAGCTGAACTCTCTACAGGGTGGTTTGTTTGCAGCTGAACTCTATACATGGTGGTTTCTTTGTAACTGAACTCTCTACAAGGTGACTTCTTCTAGCTGATCTCTCTACAGGATCACTTGTTTGTAGCTGAATTCTGTACAGGTGATTTGTTTGCAGCTGAACTCTCTACATGATGGTTTCTTTGTAGCTGAACTCTCTACAAGGTAACTTCTTCTAGCTGGTCTCTCTACAGGGTGATTTGTTTGTAGCTGAACTCTCTACAAGGTGACTTCCTCTAGCTGATCTTTCTACAGGGTGATTTGTTTGTAGCTGAACTATCTACAAGATAACTTCTTCTAGCTGATCTCTCTACAGGGTGATTTGTTTGTAGCTGGATTCTGTATAGGTGATTTGTTTGCAGTTGAGCTCTTTACAGAATGGTTTCTTTGTAGCTGAATTTTCTACAAGTTAACTTCTTCTAGCTGATGTCTCTACAGAGTCACTAGTTTGTAGCTGAATCCTCTACATGGTGGTTTCTTTGTAACTGAACTCTCTACAAGGTAACTTCTTCTAGCTGATCTTTCTACAGGGTGATTTGTTTGTAGCTGAACTCTCTACAAGAAAACTTCTTCTAACTGATCTCTGAACAGGGTGAATTGTTTGTAGCCGAACTCTCTACAAGGTAACTTCTACTAGCTGATGTCTCTACAAGGTCACTAGTTTGTAGCTGAACTCTCTACATGGTGGTTTCTTTGTAACTGAACTCTCTACAAGGTAACTTCTTCTAGCTGATCTTTCTACAGGGTGAATTGTTTGTAGTTGAACTCTCTACGAGGTAACTTCTACTAGCTGATGTCTCTACAAGGTCACTAGTTTGTAGCTGAACTCTCTACATGGTAGTTTGTTTGCAGCTGAACTCTCTACATGACGGTTTCTTTGTAGCTCAATTCTCTACAAGGTAACTTCTTCTAGCTGATCTCTCTACAGGGCGATTTGTTTGTAGCTGAACTCTCTACATGATGGCTTCTTTTTAGCTGAACTCTCTACAAGGTAGCTTCTTTTAGCTGATCTCTCTACAGGGCGATTTGTTTGTAGCTGAACTCTCTACAAGGTGATTTCTTCTAGCTGAACTATCTCTTTCCGTAGTTGAACTCCCTACAAGGTAACTTCTTCTAGCTGATCTTTCTACAGTGTGGATTGTTTGTAGCTGATCTCTCTACAGGGTGACTTGTTTGTAGCTGATCTCTATACAGGTTACTTGTTTCTAGCTGATCTCTTGACAAGTTGGATTTCATGTTATAACTCCGTGGCTTTAAGTCTGATTCTTCTACACCATTGAAGAGCCTTTCTAAGATGATTACTCCATCTGTACAGTGATTTTCAAAGCATTACTCCAAGCGGTTTTTCTGGTAGGCGTGACAAGTAGTCGTTTTTTATTAGCTAATCTCGATTGCATAATTGTTACACACTGTTGGTTTTTTCGTTGCATCTTCCTGGTGTTTAGCTTGATTTCTTTCAAACCACAAAAGGTTCGAGGTTCAATAGTTAACCTATTCACCCACCGATTTTCAGCTTCTTCCCATAAGCGGTTTACCCTGTAGGCGTGACAACATATTGGTGTTATTTTCGTGAATAATCGCCAATAACTCTTTGGCTGTTTATCATATTCTAGCCAAAGTTGGTACAGAGATGCGCCTTTATACCCCCTTCTGTGTGCTAAATTTCAAGGCAATCGCATATGGCGTTCGCATTTTATAACAGTTTTTGTAAGTGTGCGAAAAGTAGAAGAAAAAAACGAAGAAACTAAGCCAATTTTTGAAGTCGCATATCTTGGGAATGCTTGAAGCGATTTCGCTCAAATTTGAAATGTGGAGTACTGAAGTTGGCGGGCGCATCCACAGCAAAAATCGTCTTGTTTCATCAAGGCAGCACAGAGCTACAGAGGCACAAAAATTGCGTTTTCGTTCTTCCTGTCAATATACTCACAGGTGTTGCACGCCGGCTTCTTGGGCCGCACGACACACTACCGTGTGTCTTGATCCTTTGATGTCCTTATCTGCTTTATTAGTGGTAGTATAATTGTAAAACTATTCAGAGAAAGTTCTTTAACTGAAATGGAGTTATTATATAGTACAGTCTGAAGGCATCAGTCAGTTAATCAATTAGTCAGTCATTCAGTCAGTCAGTAGAAAATTCCACTAAATAAAATTTTGTGGCATTGTGAGCTGTACTGAAGGCATGTTATACCTGAACAATACTCCCAAGATGCTTTGAAGGTATTGTGAGGCTGGTTTATGGTCAACATTTATGCATGTTAGCTACTATACTGCATTACTACACACTATGGTTAATAATGGATAGATACGTAGTTTAGATACTATCTATGCTAAAACACCTAAACTGTGAAAAAGGGTGCAGATCTCTAAAATGCCAAGGTGAAAATGTTGTGAAATCAAAGGTGGCATATAATACAGGGTTATGGCTGCAATGACGTCAATGTCAGTAACTTATCAATGATGTGGTTGCCCTGATATCAAATGGTATGGTAGCACCGTTTAAGTAGGGATTGCCCCAAAAATTTCGCGTTCAACTAAAATTTCTACCTTTGAAAATCATCCTAGAGACATCTTACCTGATGAAAATCACCTTTACAAAATAGTACTAGTCCGTATAATATATTCTATATAACAAAACACTTACAGTTGGCCAGATATAGAATTTCTTTTTAAATCACCAAAAAACTCGAATTTTAGTCTCACTGCCTCACTGATCACAGTTGCAAGGCTAGAGGCCAAACGAAGCAGTCCACAGCCACCATTTTATGCCAACGAGTGTAGGCCCTCTGTGCCTTGTCTTTTCTTTTATCCTCAATCAGGTTGCTTGTCTTTTTCTTCATCCAACAAAACCATATTGAGGCATTAATTTCCGTATCAACACTTTCTTTCAGCAGCCTATTTAGACACCACAGAATTATTTCAAAGCTGAATTTTAAAAGTGCTTCAGTCCCGGCGCCACTATAATAGCCAGTAGATATCTGCAACTTTGCGATTGCGATTGGGATCCTGTTTGTGATACTGTAGGTTTGCGACCACACCCATCAAATAAAGATCTAGGTGGACTAATAGTGAGAGTTCAAATACCACAACTCTTATCAATCTAGCTATTTACTTAACAGTAAACAAGATGACCTCACCCCTTATTGGTCTAGCTAGCTGCACACCCCTTGGCTGACTTGAGATACTCTAATACAACAGTCACTCTAATGCAATAGTAACTCTAATGCAACAGTCACTCTAATACAACATTCAGGTGTGATACTCTAATAGAACAGTCACAAGTTATGCTGTAGCTAGCTGTGTTACAACAAAAAAAACCTAAAAAACTAGTATCTTAAAAATTGTTAATTTAAAAATGAAGTAGGGATCTTTGCAATAAAAGTCAGAGAAGGTATGACACACATAAATGCTATCAAAAGAATTCATGTTAATTGCATATTTTGACTTCTAAACTGAAGCTTAATCTAGCTTTACACCTAAATTACAGGATTATGGAGACCTTGAATACAATTTCCAGTGCTATTCTCTTCCATTGTTGGTGTTTGCCCTCCATTTCATGTGGTAAGCTCTTCGTCATAATTTATGATGACGTCTTCAATCACCCTGTATATTAATATCAAACCACTGGGGTTCACCACCCCATTACAATATGCAATATGCAAGCTTTTGATTGGCACCTAGTTTTCAATGAAATCCTCCTAAAGTAGATTTTTATTGCCTTGTACAATTCCTATGAGCTCACATAGGTGTTGTACCTCCTCTGAATAAAAGTAGTGAAACAAAAGATGAATGATGGTATTACTACATAGCTCGGTGGGAAAGTACTTTAGCACAATAGCTATAACAATTATTTTGCTTGTGCTAAAGTAGGGACTTTCCACTGAGCTATGCTGTAATACCATCATTCATCTCTTATTTCACTACTTTTTATTGCATAGATCCCTACCTCATTTTTAAATTGACAATTTTTAAAAATCCTATTAAATATATCAAAATTAATATCATGGCTTGGCTTAATTAGGTATACTGTAAATAGAGAAGTGAATTACACAATCATACTGTTAGTCATTACCACACAAAAACAGCCAAGCTGTGAAAAAATGGTGCGGCCTTAAACAATCCTGGGTGAAAAAAGTTGTGAAATCAAGGGTGTTGGCCAAGAAATGGCTGCAATGATGTTAATGCTAATAAATTTTAACAATGCACACAGCCTTGCAGCCATTTCTTGGCCAACACCCTTGATTTCACAACTTTTTTCACCCAGGCTTTTTAAGGCCACACCTTTTTTACCCCGCAGTGACTGCTCTATTAAAGTATCTCAATCCCGTGATTTTACACTTGCTTGGTTTTTGCTTTATAATTTTGTCGCTGTAACTCTATTGTAATTCAAACTATCAAAAGGCACTGCTACGATGATCAGCCTATCTACACACCAATTTTCAAGTTATTTCTATACTCGGTTTACCCTGTAGCCGTGACAGAAATTTTATCTTTTTTAATGTTAATAAATACTTCTAAAACCTTGAATGTTCCTCAGATTCAGAACAAACTTGGTACGTGAATCAACTGTTACATGCTCTTCATTCGTGCCAAAGCTCGAGGCAATTGAGTTACACGTTTGCATTTTATAGCAATTTTTGCAAAGTGTGTGAAGCGCCTGTACAGCATAAGAAGAAAAAAATGAAGAAATTAAACGAAATTTTGAATGCCCATATCTCGCAAATGGCTGTTGCGAATTTGATCAAATTTACTGTGTGGCGTACCCTACCTAGGGGACAGCTATAATGCAAAAATGGTGTGCTTTGGAGAAGGGGCCATGGAGCTATACAAGCATGAAAAAGCTGTTTTCTTTCTTCCTGTCAATACACTCACGGTGTGGTTGCTGGCTTTTTTGGCCGCACAACACACTACTGTGTGTCTTGATATATAAGCATTTCTTTTGCAGTTGGAAAAAACCAAGCCAACTACTATGGCAGAGCATAGTTGACAACTTTCACAGACTATAGTACTATTGTGACAACCATATGAAGAAGTTTGCTACAAAATGGACATTGTGAATACACTGGAAAACTGTAAATTGTAAATGTAATAATGGGTGTGAAGAGGCCAGAATACCATTAGAGCATTCTCTTCCAAATAATGTATCTGCCATTGAATTTGCTATAGAACAACAAAGTGATTCTCAACTTCAAAATGACATGCTTAAATGTCCTCTAATTCCCTTCTGCTATAGCTCATTTAAATGCCCATTCACTGCTCTTTCCAATCCAGTCCACAATCTGAGGTATTTATCACATGTCACGGGTTATTGCGCCATTTATTACATGAACCTGAAACATCCAATGCAAAATGTATGGGGAACACATTGATTTAGACCATTTTATTGCACCAAAATTTCTGTGGATTGGGCTTCTTCTAGCATCATTGTGTTCACAGAGAGTTGCTCTACACATATCACAACCGGAAAGTTGTTAAATGGATAAGAGGTAGGCAGTACACAACAATTAATTTGATTTTTAACAGTATTTCAACAGAAAGTGTCCCAGCTAACATTTTTGCCATTGAACAAAGTATAACAAATGTCCACATACTTCTTCATATGTATTTGAAAGTGAGTATTACTGAAAGTAGAGATATACATGCCGCCATAATACTAGCACAAATACCTGTCCAGTGATCAGGAACAAAGTCTTCAATCTTGATGAAGACAAACAAAGAAGTTAACAGTAGTGGTTGACTATGCTTGTCTCTTAAGGTAACAAAACGATATCCAGATCTTATCATTGATAATGGTAGTACTCTCTGGCCAATAAGAGCACCCTTGTCATCTGTTACTGAAAATCTCAACAAACACATTTCTGGTAGAATGACCTACACAGAACAACAAAGTATAATTTTTGAAAGGATTATTGAGAGGTTGACAACCTTTTTAAACACAAATGTCTCGTCATAGTTGTTCCATTCAGGATGAGGACCAAGGTGATAATGTGTCTTCATGACTCCCTTAGTAACAGTGTCCACTGGTAACCCAAACATCTCAATATCCACCATGTTAAATCGTTCAGACAAGAACAATCCCGATAGTATCTACAGTAATTAATAGCACTTGACTGCTGCATTGATAATTTAAACTGCATACATACACACAAGTACAAGGAAATATTAGGTATTATGTAGGGATCATAGAAACAAAAAAGCAGTGAAACAAGGAAGGTTGCCTATACCTGCAGATACACTAGTGGACATGAATCCCTACTTCAGTCTGTACCCATGACTGAATTAAGGAATAAATGTCCACTAGTGTGTAGGTAACCTCCCTTGTTTCATGCTTACTATCCCTAATCAAACTTATACAATTCTTAATTTTTCCTTGTACTTGTTTGTCTACTATTTTATAACATATGTGACCAGATTTTACAAAACCAATCAAAATTGCACATCAGGCAAAATCAAACTAACACCACCAGTGGATAGCTACACTATCATACTACTAGTTTTGACTCTCAGTACTATTCAAACTACTTGAGGCTGGTTTTAACAGACATCTTTTCTGGGTGGTATGGAGAGCTCAAATGGTGGTTTCTGGCCTTGTGAAGGGCCTGACTTGGCAAGAATCAGTGGTTTACTGGTGGATGGCCTGATAATTTTTGGCCAGACGCTTTTTCTGTTGATTTTGCTACATATCAGCCCCTAAGAAGCCAGCCAGCCCTGTAATCTTGTGTCTGGATTCCAATCGTGGTCTACTTCCATTTTGAAGTCTATCTATTTCCCACCCCACCCCACCCCACCCTCCTCCCTTTGTGAACACTTGTGATACTACTTCGCTCATCCAACTGCTCAGGTTTTCTGTCTTATTTGGTGGGAAAATCTACAAGCAGCTACAAGTACTGGAAATGTTCTGAAAGATAATAGAGTGATGTATCTGTTACGTAAATTTCATACGTGTGCTTGCTATCCTTGGCAAGTTATGCTGACTTGAATTGTTTATCTCGAAACTTCTAATGTGTGATTTGGATTGTTTATTATGATTGGTGAACCCTTGCAACATAAGATTTAATCTTTTTGCCTGAATGCATGCCCCAACTGTCAATTACGTGAATTGGTCATTATGCTTCATTTGCAGCTTGTTCTTCCCATTTTACAGCATTACAAATGAAGAGAAGTACAAGAAGATCTCTGAAATCAATTCAGTCACTATGGAAAATACAGATGATTTCTGTTACAAATGCAGAAAAGCAATTGTCTGCTACCGCGAATTGACACCTTGGACTGTCAGCAAAGATAAATGGGACACAAAGGAGGACAAGGGTAAGTCCATGATGCATGCACTGCATGTACAGAGGTATGCCAAAAGGTACCTGTCAGGCTGAAGCGACATCTAACAATGTAAAAATCAAGCCCATAGCCTTAGCCATTATCGAGTTACACTTGTATGAAAATGTTAGTCAGTTAATCAGTCAGTCTGTCGGCAGTCAAAAAGTAGGCAGAAAATTCCACTTAAAATTTTGTAGCAACCTACTGAAGCATCTAGGGTCATATTGTTAGCACTTTTGGAAATACTGCCAAAGTGCCATAAAGTTATCATTAAACTGGTTTCTGGTCAATATTAATTTTATTGTGAGAAAGTGCAAACCTCCATGATTCCTAATATAGTACTACTGTACTGCATGATATATATGATACCAAGATCATGCATCATACACAGGTATGCACAAACCTTTATGGTGATCTTACTGGGCACAATATCCCCAAAACGTTGATCAAACATGTTGAATGGTATCACTTTAGCATGCCGCAATATTGATGGCTTCAATACATATCTAACACAAAGAGATGCATGCCTCTATGAGTAGTTAGCATGTACACACATGCAAAAAAACTTACCCACACTTTAAATTCTGCTCAAACTTTGCAAAATTCAGTTGCATGGGTAGGTCTAAATATATACACACATGTGTACCACCAAAATTCCTGAGTTGTGTGATGTAAACACACATCTCTGTACATGTTAAATACATACATACCTCACAGATACATTAAGCTAATGAAATAGTGTACATTAATATTATGTCTAGCATATACGTAGTTATTTTTTCTTTGCATACCAATTCAAATACACTGTATAATATATATTTATACACACATGAATGCACTTTAGCCTCAATCCTCATTGAATGCATATTCACACACTCCACCTCCAGAGATGGTGTACATATAATTAAATCAAATGACAGTAAAACAATGAATATAATAATCATAGTGTACAAGTGTATCAGTCAGATAGTTCCTACACCTCCCCCCAGCATTTGTGATATGGAGTAGTCATGAATGCTGATTATGGCCACTGTCCGTCTTCACCAAGTCTTGAGGAGTATGGCTAAAATGCCTCAATTGGGTAGTATCATCCACTGTATGAGTTCTATGGGATACTGTAGGAAGCAGAATCAAGCTTGTAAAGCATCCATCTATAATTTGTTTTCTACTGGAGAATGAAGCTTCTGGCATCAGTGCTTAGTTGAGTGGGGTTGCCAATGCTGAAGAAAGACAAAACTGGTGATGTACGTAGTGAGTGAGGTCTTGATCATGGAAAAGGTTTCATTATGTGTGGCAGACCACAAGAACGCATTCTTGGTGGGGTTGTAGTGGTGACAACAGAGAAGCAATAGTGTCTGTACTTACCAATTTGATAAAGGAATGTAGGCCATGGCAACTTGTGGGTGTGGGGTACTCAGAGATGGCTTGATTAACTGACTTGACAATTTGGTATCCTTTAGCCACCAGCTGAAAGCCAGCAAATGTAACCTTGAGTTGTACAAATTTTGTCTTTTTCAAGGGTAATGTTCATATCCATGCACCGCTGTAAAAATTGGGATTTACATGAGTAATGTGCTCTGAGATGTTGTCACACATTATGATATCATCTTAAGAGCCCTGTAGCCCTGTGAAAGCATCTGCTATACACAAGTCATAATGCTCAGAGATGGATGATATGCCATATAGTGCTCTAAGGTATTTGAAGCATCCTAAGGCATGATAAAGGTTGTGAGGAGTAGACTTGCTTCATACTGTATAGTGGACATTGATGGTAGTATTTAAAAAGTATCAAGTACTGTGAAAACTTGTGCATCAGTGGCAGTAATGTCATTGACAGCCTGTTCAGGTGTTTGTGACTGGTAGCGCTCATGTAATACATGTATGTTGAAGTGAGAAAGATTAACACATATTCGGATACAATTGCTGTTTTTCTCTGGTGTTACAATTATGGGAGCATACCATTCTGTGGGTGTAACTGGTGCAATGATGTTCTGCAATAAGAGCAAGTCCAATTCAGCCTTAATACAAATACAAAAGGGTGTTAATACAAAAGGGTGTGGCATAAGCAGTCAATGATGTGTGAAATATTTCTCTTTCCATAGCCCTGATCTGTTGGTCAAACACTGTTGGAACTTCCTTCACTGTCAATGAATGTGGTAGTTGGTTTGTGGTATGCAGGTGGTAACATGTACGTTTTAACCTTGGAGGGTGTTTGGAAACCATATAGGAAATGTGATTGGCTATGGGTAGTGCTCTGCAAGAATCTCAAGAGCTTTGGCAGCTTTCCATGAAAGAATTGTCCCTGATATGTTGAGGTAGATAAGCACATTATCAGTGCATTGTCTACAATCAATGCTCAATGTGACTGGTAGGTAACAGGGGCGGATCTAGGATTTATAAAATGGGGGGGCTAACTCAAGGTATTAATCTCTTGGGTAGAGGTGTGCAAAGCATACTTCCCAGCATGCAAAGCATGCTGGAACTAAGGGGTCTGGGGGCATGCCTCTCCCCAGGAAATTTTGAACAATAGCTAAAATACTGCAATCTGGAGACATTTCCACATAAAATTCATAATATTTTCTGCCTGTAGATATTTTATATACTGCCTTTAGATTATAGGTATGGCTCTCTGAAGCATTTTGTTAATGGAAAAGTTTGGGTAGGTACAGACAACCAAGTACATGATGCACCCCTCTCACAATTGCACAACACTGAATAGGTGCATGTTAAAATAATAATGTTGAAAGTGGAAAATTTTGAAATTTGAACAATACAAGATTGAATTTGAGAGCATTTTCAATGGAAATTGTGTACCTGAATCAAGTATTTCCATACATATTAACTACATAAGTAGATGAATGAAGCCCTTTAAACAGACCAATGCACTTCATTGTATGTATAGATGCAGGCAGATTTGGAAAATTCCATAACAGAACCAACTATATGCTTACAGTGAATGTTCTATTAGAGTAGTTAGGTGACTGCTCTATTAGAGTATCTCAATCTTGTACACCTCCAATGCTGATCCGGGTCCTTGTTGCATAAACTTTAGCATAAATCCACTGATAATACCTTGGAAAGATGTTTATAAGGTTGGTTTATGAGTATTTGTATTATTAGTGAGCATATAATTATGCTAAGACAAAATTTCATTATAATACTCAGTGTATTGATCAAGTAAAGCCTAAAAGTGAAGGGGGGGGGGGGGGGGGGGGGGGCTTCAGCCCCCAAAGCCCTCCCCTGGATCCGCCCCTGGGTAACCAAGTGGATAAATTTCTTGCCCATTTGCAGTGTATATGAGGGGTAATCTCACAAGGAAGCAGATTGTGAACAGATCACTGAGAAGGTGTAAAAGCTATTCACCTGCAGCCGAAAGTCTGCTCCAGAATCTGGTAACACATCTGTGTGGCAGGAGGCATTAGGAGGCATTGGATAGGGCTGGGTCAGTGGTTGACAGCTGTTTGATGGTGGATTAATGTGATGGGGTGTGTGTGTGACATTATTCACTGTGGGGCCCGACTGTCGCATTGAAAGGGTGGGCAAAGCATAACCGGGCTGATAATCAGCTTGTTTAGAGTAGAAAGACCAACCTTCTGGCAATAGTGACAAGTGAAATTATAGGCTGAGCACTGGCTACAGCCCATGATGTGGTCTATCACCACAACCAGGATGTGTCTGAGCAGTAAGCTGAATGATTGGTTTCTTCTTGTTTACTTGTCTTCTAAGGGTAAGAACAGTGTCATTCATGGTGAGAGAAACATTTCTTCTTGGAGGCCTTTTCAGCCTTGCTCATGATGAGGCTGTGTCTAAGGTCATATTCTGCTGCTGTAAGAGATGTTTAATGGTGTCACCATGCAAAATTCCTATAGTTTGGTCCCTAATACTCTTTTATGTGTACGCCAGTGAACAGAAGTTACACGTTTTAACCAGCTCACACAGGGCCACTAAGAAGTCATCAAGGCTTTACCGCATTGCTGTATGCATCTACAGAAACATTACACACTTTTCCATGGACTCAGTAATGTGGCCATCAATGTGTATAACACATAATGGCTGAGATGAGTGTTATTCTATTGCAAGCTCCAGGTTTTCCACAATGGTGAGTATTTTGTGGGAAAATACAACATCAATGCTTGTACCTGCTTTTCTGGGGGATTCAGTAGACAGTCCAGATAAGCTAACATACAAGACCCATTGTGTTCTCCATGCTCTGAAGCCTGCTTCTCGGTTGACTTGGAGGTCCAGCTTTAGCCAGTCACCGAGTCTTAAAATGTAAGAACTGGTGGCTTCAGGTAGAGTCATCATCAAGCATTGCACTTAGCGAGTATCTCTAACTGGCCCAGGGATTCAGTCACCTGGTTAAAATAACTGGAGTCAGAGGACAGCTGCTCACAGTGCCACCATGTAGAAATAGCACAATAGTCACAATGTATATAATTAAATCACATGACAGTACAACAATGAATATAATCATTGTGTGTGTGTGTGTGCGTGTGCGCATGAGTCATTCAGATAGTTCCTACACAATAGTTTGTTATAAACTTCACAATAGTGTAAGGTTTACATTAAAGCTAACAAAACTTGATATATAGCTACAGTATTTATTTTGTTGCTTACAGCACTGTTACAAGGCCATGCACCTGAAAAATAAAGCACAAATGAGTGGACTAATTGAAAGCCATGTTGTATTGGTATCAAGACCTAATACATTAGAAATTCATTTTCATACGTACAAACAACACTTTAAATTTTACCATGTTATTTCTGTTTCTTATATTCAGTGTTCATCTTGTAAGCCTAAACTATATACTTCAGTTTTCAGCCATTACAATATTAATCAAACAAAAAACAAGTTGGGTATTGCTTTGGATAGTTCCTGGTATTTAAATTGACATGCATGGAATCTGCCAATCCCATACAACACCTTGGAAGAATGAGACCAATTTACAATTGAAAATAATAATTACCTGGTGTCTGATAATTTAATGCAACAATCTGACAACCAGCACTCCAGTACCACTGAAATTATAGCAATAGTAAACTGTGAACAATATATTAACTAAACTAACATCTGGTAGGTAGTTGGATGAATTGAACCTCCTCCCAGCCGGGTAAACACGAGTAAATTGACGAGCATTATATCTTAGTGATATGTTAAGGGTAGTTATTTATATATTCAAAACCCCTGGTCACAACCCATTCAAAATTGTCACGTAACCTTTCTTGACAGTGTGAATCATTCTTTTTTCAAAACCAGCCACTCAGGTTGAAGGTCAACTATGGATGAATGCCTGTTTTCTGAACTTATTTTGGGAAAAGTGTGTCTTACATGACAAGATTCCTAGTGGTCTGTCCGTGCAACTGTCCTATGTGAGATAAAAGAAAGTTAGCAGAATGTTGCACACGTATCAAGACACACAGTAGTGTGTTGTGCAGCCAAGAAAGTTGGCACGCCACACCATGAGTATATTTACAGGAAGAAAACACAAATTTCACACATATGTATTCCATGCTCCCTTCTCAAATTGAAAATCATTTTTGTACTGCAAATGCCCTCCACATTCAGCACCCCACATACCAAATTTGAGCAAGATGGCCTAATGCAATCATGAAATACAAGCCCTCAAAATTTGACTTAATTTCTTCATTTTTTCCTCTTCATTTAGGGGCTTAGATTATTCTTTTGCACACTTTAAATTACAAAATGCAAATGTGTAACTCAATTTTCTTGAGCTTTGGTGCACATTAAGAATGTATTGTAGCAAAAGCACGTACCAAGTTTGGTGCAAATTTGACAAATAGTCCTAGAGCTACAGATGATTATTTGCATTAAAATGGCCGACCTTTTGTCACACCTACAAGATAAACCGCTTATGGGAATAACATAAAAATCGGTATGCGTATAGGCTACCAATCATAGCTCAAACCTTAGTGGTTAAAAAGACATTGTATTGACAGCTATACAGTTACAAGGCAAAAACCAAACAACCGTAAATCGTGGGATCAAGATACTCCAATAGAACAGTCACCGCAGGATAAAGAAAAAATGTTGACAGAACAACTTACCAGCAGCGTTCAAACCAGGGACCTTCGATTCATACTGAACAAATCCTAAACCACTGAGCCACTGCTATTATGGCTGTTCACCTCACTTAATTTCTACTATATAAATGAAAATTCTTGCTAAAATCTACTCAATAGTAATAGATCTACCAATGGAAAATCTAGATTGTTCTGGAGCAATCTATGTCTGTTCTATTAGAAATCCTCGAAAAAAAAAGTGCTCTATTAGAGTATTACAAAACTAATCAAAATAACTATACTATTGTAACTTCTCTAGTATTCCACCAGGTTGGAGCTGACATTATAGCCATTTTGGTATCAATTGGTATTGGTAGTACACTACGACTTGCACCAATCATCATCATCATCATAATCACCATAATAAGTGCTATTCTAGCAAAACTTGTGACAACAGGCTGGAAATCATATTCTAGTATAAAAGATGTAGGATTTACTAAAGTTGAGCAACTGCAACTTATCACGTTTTGCAGGAAAAATTGAGATACTCTAATAGAACAATCTCTGCAAAATAAAATCCTAATAGAGAAACAGTACAATCATGCATACCTCACTTGGAAGGAACTTACTTTGTTATAAAACACTAGTGCAAATAAATACAGGTACCAAGCTATAGCCATGAACAAGCAAGCACAAAATTATACAGCAATTATCACTATAATTATTGGTTAGCAATTGCATAAATCCTTTGGCTTTGGTATCGGATCATTAGTATTTTTTTTGCATTGATAGAGTACTACTTTGTCTTATATGATCGTCATTGTATCTGTAGATAAGAAAAAAACAATGATTTGTGTAAAAGCAAGCCTCAAAGCCAGTTTATCATTGGCTTTGGGATATTTAAAATACAAAAATAAGTGAAATCTATACAAAAACAGTCAAGCATTATAAGAAGGGTGCAGCCTTAAAAAGCCTGGGTGAAAAGTTGCAAAATCAAAGGTGGTGGTCATGCAATGATGTTAATGATAATAAATTTTAATAATGGCTTTAAAATTTATTATTTCATGGCTGCCACCTTTGACTTCACAACTTTTTTCACTGAGGCTTTTTAAAGCTGCACTCTTTTTATACAGCTTGGCTATTACATGGAGGCCCAAGAAGCCGGTGCGCCACACAGTGGGTATATTGACAGGAAGAAAGAAAACGTCATTTTCACACCTTTGTTATGCACTTGTCAATTTCATGCCCCACCCTCCCACCCCCGGGTGTCCCCACACCCCAGGTGGGGGTTTGACATTGCTTCTTGTCCCCACCCCTGGGGCAATTGACAGTTGTCCAATTCACTGACCGATTTTCGGTAGTTGCATTTCTAAACAATAAAATCGCACTTGCTATAATTTTACTAGCTACAGGGCAGGTTTATTACTAGTCACATGCATGAAATATGCGCTTAGTCATCCTTGAGGTGTTGTCAAATCCCCTACTATGGCGGTGGGGACATAGTGGGGATTTGACAGCCGATTTTGCCCCAGTAGTGGGGAATTTGACACCATGATTTGTCAAATCTCCTGTATTCCCCGGGGGTAGGGTATGAAATTGACAAGTGCATTAGGGTCTGCAACGTGAAATTTTGGCCTCCAAGAATCAATCACCAAACCACCCACAAAATGCTAGGTTAGGTACCACTTAGAAAATTCCAGATTGGCATTATTTTTCAATAACGTCTTGTCGTGCAAATCGGCGAATATGCTTACAAATTACGAGATTTTTTGCTATATCTTCAAGGACTGAATGTCTTTTAAAGCTACAATACGCACTCTCAACCTTTCTTACTAACTGTACTCTAAACTAAAACCATCAGTGGCTGCATTGTCTGGAGCAATTTCCAGCTGCAGCATCGCAAAAATGAAATTTCGGACTCGAAAAAAGTTTCGATGCCACTGGAGCACACAGTAGCGATGCCAAAGTAACCCTCCCAGGTCAAACTGGTCTGGCATGGGTCCAACTACTACCACACCAAATATCATCGAATTCCAAAATTGTTTGCCATCTGGCTGAGCTTGACGGCTGTCAAAAATTCGTCAAAAATGCCAATTTTATTCACTAACAGGAACTTTTGCTAGCTAGATGTGCTAGTTTACTTCTCAAAAGCTTGCTAGACCCATAGCCAGTAGCTTTAATTCATATGGTTGGTCTGGCAGCTCTTCTAGCGACCTCAAAAACTGCCAAATGCCACAAATTTTGCTGATATCGACCAATTTACAATGCGTTAAAGAAATCTTGCACACAAAACGTGATGCTTTGCCTCTCTAAAGTCATGCTGCATCCTTGTTTAGTTATATTCGTCCATAGGGTGGCACTGGCGGCTCTCTTATTGCCCATCTCACCATTTGTCATCAGTTTTAGGAAGTTTTACATGTCAAACATGTTGGTTTACCTCTCTACATCCTTGCTGGACCATTCAATCACCTTTGTCTGTGTAGGCAGCTTTCTTCAGTCTCTTGAAAACGTCACAGCACGCCAATTTGGCACAACCATCAATACCTTTGTTTCATTGGTTCCACGCAAGAATTACAGGAAAACCAGCAGAAATGTAATAGAGCGAAAATGGAGTTAGTCTAGCTCTAAATATTGTACTCGACATGTTTATACAAATGATTACCGAAATGCAAATTCCGATTATCAAAAACCACAATCGAAATTTCAATTCGTGTAGAGTTCCGAAGGGTGGATATTTAAAACTAGACTAACTCCAGTTGGGTTATGTAATATTTCTGCTGGATTTTCGTGGAATCAATGAAACAAAATAAGCAGTAAGTGGTGTTGATGGTTGCGCCCAATTGGCGTGCTCTGACATTTTCAAGAGACTTAAGAAAGGTGCCTACACAGACGAAGGTGATTGAAACGTCCAGTAAAGATGTAGAGAGGCAAACCAGCATGTTTGACTTGTAAAACTTCCTAAAACTGATGACAAATGGTGAGATTAGCATTGTGATGGATTTTGGCCTCGATAAGAGAGCTGCCAGTGCTACCCTATGGACGAATATAATTAAACAAGGATGCAGCATGACTTTAGAGAGGCAAAGCATCACGTTTAGTGTGCAAAATTTCTTTAACGCATTGTAAATTGGTCGATATCGGCAAATTTTGTGGCATTTGGCAGTTTTTGAGGTCGCTAGAAGAGCTGCCAGACCAACCATATGAATGAAAGCTACTGGCTATGGGTCTAGCAAGCTTTTGAGAAGTAATCTTGCACATCTGGCTAGCAAAAGTTCCCGTTAGTGAATAAAATCAGCATTTTTGATGAATTTTTGACGGCCTACTTTATTCCATGAACTGGACTGGACTCGCAGACTGGACTGGACTGGACTCGTGGACTGAGCTGGAAACAGCTTTTAAACAATAATCCAGCCATTATCCATCTCTTGCAACACTGGAGACACCACTATCGAGCTATAACTGCTGGTACTGCTCTTCCTTACAAGTCGGATGACACTAGCGCATGCACTAATCAATTAGAATACACTTACGATACTGGCACGTGTATTTGCAGTGATAAAGCGTGACAGAGGCTATTGTTGTAGCGTACATGTTTTCCTTTGTTGCTTCAGTACTTAACACTAGCGTTGGGGTTGTAGTATTAGTATTAGTATTATTAATTACCAGTAAAGGCACTGCCTGTATACCGGGTCAACACAAAATTTGTACAATCATAACAGACGTGCCAACTCTCACGCATTAGGTGTGAGTCTCACTCTTTGGCTAGTAATCTCACGCTCTCACGCCTAACCCTCTGTTTCTCACTCTATCAGCTTAATTCTCACGCATTTGTCACGCCTTATCTGCTCCATCATTAGCCATGTGCTTATTTTTGTACTTTGAGCATGCAGCGACCTTCTTTTTTTTTTTTTTTTTTTTTTTTTGGTCTTCACTACCAAAAAATCCTGGAGCTGCACTGGAGTCTGGTCCACATTGCTGGTAGTATTTGAGGTCTCACTCCTAAAATTGTTCAGAGGTTGGCATCTCTGTCATAAGATGGCTATACAAAATAAATCTAGAATTATCTAAGTGAGAATCTAACAATGATTTAAAACAATTAATTGAATTAGCATTTACAACATAGTCAGGTAAGCCATTCCAGTCATTGAGAATCCTATTAAAAAAATAATCAGATCTACATTATTTTTAATCTTGAAAATGATTTAAATAACTTAAATTTGATGTCCCCTTGTGATAGTATTAGTGTAAGTGAAGAAGTTGTGAAAGTCTGAACTAAAATAATTATTTAGAATTTTATATAACAAAATAAGATCTCCTCTTAGTCGTCGATGAGCTAAGGATGGCAATTGTAGTAAGGATAATCTTTCAGAGTAGGATTTATCAGCCAGTGTTGGTAACAAATGGGTAGCTCTTCGTTGGACTTTTTCAATCTTTCTCTGATCTAAAATAAATGGAGTGATGAGCCAGATTATTTGCATAGCCCCATCACCTTGCTTGGTGGTGCCACCTAGTTACCTGCTAAGAATAATTACTAGCTCATCTCTACAGCTGTTAACACTAGTGCTAAAGCAACAAAGGAAAACACCTACGCTATAATAATAGCCTTTATCATGCTGTATCACTGCTAGTATGGCATGTATCGTAAGTGTATTCTAATTAATTAGTGCATGCACTAGTGTCATGGCTTGTAAGGAAGAGCCAGCAGCAGCAGTTGTAGCTCGATAGTGTTGTCTCCAGTGTTGCAAGAGATGGATAATTCCTGGATTATTGTTTAAAAGCTGTTTCCAGCTCAGTCCACAAGTCCAGTCCAGTCCGTGGAATAAAGTAGGCCATTTTTGACAGCCGTCGAGCTCAGCCAGATGGCAAACAATTTTGGAATTCGATGATACTTGGTGTGGTAGTAGTTGGACCCATTCCAGACCAGTTTGACTTGGGAGGGTTACTTTGGCATCGCTACTGTGTGCTCCAGTGGCATCGAACCTTTTTTCGAGTCCGAAATTTCATTTTAGCGATGCTGCGGCTGGAAATTGCTCCAGACAATGCAGCCACTGATGGTTTTAGTTTAAAGTACAGTTAGTAAGAAAGGTTGAGAGTGCGTATTGTAGCTTTAAAAGACATTTCCTTGAAGATATAGCAAAAAATCTCGTAATTTGTAAGCATATTCGCCGATTTGCACGACAAGACGTTAATGAAAAATACCACCATTCTGGCATTTTCTAAGTGGTACCTAGCCTAGCATTTGTGGGTGGTTTGGTAGTTGATTTTCGGAGGTCGAAATTTCACGTTGCGGACCCTACTTTTGTATTTCGGTGTTCCCTCATCCTATAGGAACCAAATTTGCTATATACAGAGTTACCCGCCATCCAGGGGAGTCTACATTCCAAATTTGAAGGAGATCACTACAGCCATTTCCGAGATACGAGATGCCAAATTTTCGATTTTTTTCCTTCGTGTTTTCGCACACTTGCAAAAATTGCTATAAAACGCATGCGCGTACTCCGATCGCCTTGAAATTTGGCACACAGAAAGGGAGTCCAAATGCGAATCCTAGCATCACATTTGGTGCAAATCTGATGAATGGTTCAGGAGTTATGACCGATTATTCGCGTAAAACAAGATCGATTTGTTGTCACGCCTACAGGGTAAACCGCTTCATAGAACGAGTTGAAAATTGCTATGTAGATGGAGTAACCATCGTAGGAGTGCCTTTTGGTGGTTTGAAAGGAATCGAGATAAAGACCATGGAGATATGACACAAAATCCAACCTGTGTCACAATTACGCGATCGATTTTTATGAATAAAAAAAAGTATTAGTTTTCACGCCTACTAGGCAAACCGCTTAGAGCAATGAGCTGAAAATCGGTATATAGCTGGAATAATCTTCATAGAAAGTCCTTGCAGTAGTACAGAAGAATCGGATTACAAACCACTGAGTTATGATTCGAAAGCCAACTCCGTGTAGCAAATGCGAGATCGAGATACTCTAATAGAACAGTCACCCTAATAGAGCATTCAGCTAGTTTATTTACTCCATTATAGAGTTCTATTACATTGCAAGTTATTCTGTAGGGAGTTCAGCTGCAAACAGTTAATCTTATAGACAGTTCAGCAAGAAGCAAGTCACCCTATAGAGAGTTCAGCTACAAATATATTGCTGTAGTGATGCAGAACATTACAAGCCACACTAGAGTTCAGCTATAAACAAGTCATGAACCCCGCGGAGAGTTCGGCTACACTCTCTAGAGAATTCAGCTACAAACAAGTCACTGTGTAGAGAGTTCAGCTACAAAGAAACTACCCTGTAGAGAGTTCATGTATACAAACAAGTTACTCTATAGAGATCAGCTGCAAACAAGTAACCCTGTAGAGAGTTCAGCTACAGACAAGTCACTTTATAGTTTATACAATGTTCAGCTACAAGTAAGTCACTCTGAAGAGAATTCAGCTACAAACAAGTCACCGTGTAGAGAGTTCAGCTATACAAATAAGTTACTCTGTAGAGAGATCAGCTAGAAACAAGAGAGAGCTCAGAAGAGGTCACCCTGTAGAGATCTCAGCTGCAAAGAAAACCTGTAGAGAGATCAACTACAAACAAATCATCCTGTATAAAGTTCAGGTACAAAAATCACCCTATACAGAGTTCAGCTACAAAAAAATCACTCTGTAGAGAGTTCAGCTACAAACAAGTTACCCTACAGTGAGATAAGTTTGAAACAAGAGATTTCAGCTACAAACAAATCACCCTGTAGAGAGTTCAGCTATGAACAGATCACCCTGTAGAGAGTTCAGCTATACAAGTCACCCTGTAGAGAGATCAGCTAGAAGAAGTCACAGTCTAGAGAGATCAGCTAGAAGCAAGTCACCTTGTAGAGAGTTCAGCTACAAAGAAGCCATCCTGTAGAGAGTTCAGCTACAAACAAATCACCCTGCATAGAGTTCAGCTGCAAATAAATTACCCTGTAGAGAGTTCAGCTACAAACAAATCACCCTGTAGAGAGTTCAGTTAGATAAAAGTCACCCTACAGAGAGATCAAGTCACCCTATAGAGAGATCAGCTAGAAGTCATGCACCTTGTAGAGAGTTCAGCTACAAAGAACCCACTCTATAGAGAGTTCAGTTAGAAACAAGTTACCCTATAGAGAGATCAGCTAGAAACAAGTCACCCTGTGGAGATTTCAGCTACAAACAGATCATCCTGTAGATAGTTCAGCTAGATACAAGTCACCCTCAGTGTAGAGAGATCAGCTAGAGGAAGTCACCTTGTAGAGAGATCAGCTAGAAACAAGTCACCTTGTAGAGAGTTCAGTGACAAAGAAACCATCCTGTAGAGAGATCAACTAGAAACAAATCACCCTGTAGAGAGTTCAGCTGCAAACAAATCACCCTGTGAGCTACAAACAAATCAACCTGTAGAGAGATCAGCTAGAGGAAGTCACCTTGTAGAGAGATCAGCTAGAAACAAGTCTCCTTGTAGAGAGTTCAGTGACAAAGAAACCATCCTGTAGAGATATCAGCTAGAAACAAATCACCATGTAGAGAGTTCAGCTACAAACAAATCACCCTGTAGAGAGATCAGCTAGAAACTAGACACAATATAGGGAATTCAGTTACAAGCAAATCACCCTGTAGAGAGTTCAGCTACAAACAAATCACCCTGTAGAGAGACCAGCTACAAACAAATCACCTTGTAGTGAGTTCAGCAAAGACTTGACACTTTTTAAAGCACTTTAGCAATAATTTTTATTTGAGATGCTGACAATTCACATTTTTGCAAACTGAAATAGTTCATATATTTATAACTATTGCAAAGAATTCCTGCTACTGCCTCTGACAATTGTGTGGTAATCTTAGTTGAATTTAAGCATAAATGTTGCAAGAAAATAGTATATTGAACTGAAGCAAGTAAAGATAACAGTCTAGTTTCTTCTAAACTACAATTTGATATGTCAAGGTATTCCAATGTTGTATAGCATTTGGATATGAGTTTAAATACAATAGACAATATATCTGCTGGTGAAATAGCTTCAGTTATCAGCAATAACATGTTGGAACATTTAAATTTAAATGATTGCAGTTTATGAGATCATGCGCTTGTAGCAATAGCTGATGCATTGGTAAAAATCAATTCTTTAGTGCACCTTAACCTCGGCAACAACTGCATCACACAACAGGCAGCCACAAAGATTGGAGATGTTGTTTATAGTAATCATGCAATAAACAACTGCTTAAGACCAGATACAAGTTCAATCATACTTTAAGCTGCTAGACAAAAACCTGCATTGAAATGCCTGAATTTGAGCTCAAACATCATCACACCTTCTACAGAAGGTATCGTAGCATCAATTGTTGATCACTCACAGTTAGAATACATTGATTTATCATATTGCTACTTATCAGAGTCTGGATTTCTTCAAATTTTGAATGGGTTTATCAAGATAAGCATACTACAATATGTCAATATTGAATCAAATACTGTCACCTAAAGATCAGTGGGAATACAATTGTAAATGCAGACACTTTAGTGAAGTAATTAGAGCAAATGTAAAACTGAGGCATCTCAACATATCTCATTGCCAAATCAATGCTGCTAGCCTTGTTGCAGTTTTCAAAGCCTTACAAAATAAAATGTGTTTGTCTTATTTTGATGTTAGTTACAGTTTTATAGTCAAAATGGCTGCCATTGAATTGGATAAAATATTTCATAGCAACAAAATCATAACACATTTATTATTGAGTCATTGTGTGTTTGAACTACAGTCATTTAGCAGCAAAATTGTACCACCCCTAAAACTATTTGGTTGTTTAAGGCATTTAGATCTAAGCAGCATTGCGAATGGTCAATGCTTGGCAGATGATATATCAGATGTTATTGAGAGCAATATAATGTTACAACATTTGAATCTATCAAATTGTAAGTTTTCTGGACTTCGCCTTATGAAGATTACTTCAAGTGTAATGAAACTATCAATGTTAAAGCACTTGGATATTTCTTGCAATGAAATAGCTGACGAAGCTGCTGTTGCAATTGCATCTGCTATCAAAAACAATCCATCTCTCCAACATTTGCTTTTGAACAATTGTAATATACAAGAATTAGGAATCAAGAAAATTGCCAATGTATTGAGATGTATATCATCTTTGCTGTCTCTTTATATTAGCAACAATCAAATCACAGCTAAAATTGAGCTAAAAATTGCTGATGCAGTAAATCCTGCTCTACAATAAGCATGTGTAGCCATTAACTTCATCAATACAAGTTCCAAGGATCAGGATCACAATCATCAATATCTGTAGTACAGTTAACACCGGTAAATCCTGCTACACAATCACACATGTAGCCACCAGTGATATTTTTACACAGTTTCCACCATTAAGACATGGATTAGGCATGAAGTATTAAAAATCTGCTTTGTCTTTTTATTCTTCCTGTGGTAAAGAAAAAGGATAGGTTAAAAAGCCCCAAAGCCGGCCTATTTTGGGGTATACAAATACAAAAAGAAATGATATCTAATCAAAAACAGCTAAGCTTTAAAAAAGGTGCGACCCCTAAAAGGCCATGGTGAAAAAAGATGTGAAATCCAAGGTGGTGGCCAAGAAATGGCTGTGATGGTAGGTTAATGGTAAAAATTGTAATAACAACAATTCAGGTGAATTTGGTACCGAAACACAAATTCACATGAATTGTCATTATTAAAATTTTTACCATTAACCTACCATCACAGCCATTTCTTGGCTGCCATCTTGGATTTTACATCTTTTTTCACCATGGCCTTTAGGGGCCGCACCTTTTTTACAGCTTAGATTAGATACATATAACAGCTTTATAAGCATCATAGTAAACTTCTTGAAAAGGTAAGCTCTGCAATATCACTGTGCCTACTGGAAGGGGATGTTAAAGCATTTAATGTTATTGGCAGTAGAAAGAGAGTGAAGTGCTTTGATCCAAAAAGTTTACATAGTGAAGGTTGAAAAATAACTAGTCAGAGGCTATTATGCTCCAAAAATTGAGCATTATGCTTCTGAGCACTGCTTCAAAAATTACCTACTCTGCTTTTAAGAAATGCCCATTATTCCCAAAATTATGTCACCTTTTTATGACCAATAATTATCATTTCAAATTGCTAGCATACTTCCTGATTCCCACACATACCTATGATGTCCAAAATTATGCTGGTATAATTGCTGCATCCCTAAAATAGCCTGCATTGTTGCATCTTGGAATGTTGGAAGAAGACTTTGTGAAATAACACACATTTAAGTAGAAGACAGCTGAGAAGATACCTATCTATGCATTTTCACTTTCTTTGTATAGAGGTGTTTTGCTTTAGAAACTTAATTTCTTAAAATTACTTATCTAATTATGGAAATTAGTAAATAAGGTAATTATTAGTTACCCTTTACTACACACCTGGCGAATGTTTTTCAAATTATAGCAATACATCAACTTATTTGTTTCGTATGCGATATGAAATATGAAATGATTGCATTAAGCTTGGCTGAGTTTAATAAAGTAAGAAGCAGAAACTATAAAATTTTTATATACATACATACATACATACTAGAGATGCAACAATATAATTATTGATATATCGTGTATCGTATCGTTTTAAGACAATATCGCTGTATTGATACAAAGTCAAACCATATCGATATACCGTGTATCGTGATATATCAACATATTGTGGCTTATTAACATGTCTGACAATCAAATTATTGTACATTGTGGTTAAACTGCGTAGTATGTAGTGCTTCTCAAAGAAAAATTAGCTCAGTTGTTTCTCTTCATTAAAAAACAATATAGACCATTACTTAGACTCCACTTTGTATTGCAAAATATATTGCTGTATCGTGATACACCAGAGGCAATATATTGATACGTCTGCACACTGTATCGTTGCATCTCTAATACATACATACATACATAAGTTTACATGTATGAATAAGGATACTTTGCAAACTCTACAGGTTTAGCTGATAGAATTTGTAATGCTTTATCTTCATCCATTGATGTGACATAATTCCAGTGATTTCGTTCTAAACACAATAACAAAGTTAGTAGCAACAAGGACAATAACAGTAAACAAACACAAAAAATACATGTACATTCAAATGCCAATGCATATCTTGTTATCTCATACTCACTTTCAGCAGCTTCAAAGCTTTCAAATTTAACAGCAGTACAGTAGTTCAACATCTCAACTAGTGGTCCACCAACCAATGTCATACCCTCACTAACGTGACACTATGAAGAACAAAATGTATGTACACATTACAAATGTGACCATCTAAGACATAGTTTGCACTGTCACCTTCTTTGTCTAAAAAATACAGCCAAGCTGTGAGAAAGGGTGCAGCCATTCCAAAAACACCAGGATGAAAAAGAAGTGAAATCCAAGGTGGTGTCCAAGAAATGGCTGTGATGGAAAAAAAAATAATAACAACAATTTAAGTGTATTTGGTGCTGCCCTGCTCTTGGCACCAAATTTACTTAAATTGTTGTTATTAAAATTTATGCCATTAACCTACCATCACAACCATTTCTTGGATGCCACATTGGATTTTACATCTTTCTCATCCTGGTGTTTTTGGAAGGGCTGCACCTTGGCTGTTGTTTTAAAGATATCACTTCTTTTTGCATTTGTATCCTCCAAAACCAATCCATGGCTGGTTTTGGAGCTCCCTTTACTTGTCTATTATCTTTACTGCAGAAAGGAGGAAGAGACCAAGAGCTGAATCTTTGCTTGGATTATGCATTGTTTTAAAAAAAATAACACTGTAAAATTTCTCTCCTACAAGTTGGTGTGTTTATAGTAGAACTTTCTACATGGTAACTTTGTTTGTAGCTAAACTCTCTACAGGATAACTTGTAATGTACGTAGTTGAACACTCTACATGGGGACTTCTAATGTACGTAGCTGAACTCTCTACAGGGTAACTTATAATGGAGCTGAACTCTCTACAGGGTGACTTGTTGTAGTGGAGTCCTCTACAGGGTGTAACTGAACTCTCTACAAAGGGCTGACTCTGGCCAAATTGGGTTAATTATTGAGCTGTAAATTAATGTCCACAAGCAAAAATTTCTATTGTAAAGAAAAAAGATATTTAAAGAAGCTCCAAAGCCAAACATAGGTTGGATACAGATACAAAAAGAAGTGATATCTATACATCTATACCAAAACGATCAAGCTGTAAAAAAGGGTGAGGCTAAGGTAAAAAAAGATGTGAAATCTAAGGTGGTGGCCAAGAGATGGCTGTGATGGTAGGTTAATGGCTGGTGAATTTGGCACCGCCTGCTCTTGGCACCAAATTCACCTGAGAATTGTTGTTATTAAATTTTTGCCACTAACCTGCCACTATCCAGACTTTTAAAAGGGGGTTCCAGTCTGGAACATGGTAATTGCAAATTCAGTCTAGCTACCTAGCAGTAATATTTCATAGTAAATAATTACTCTCCAGCAATGTCTCACTGTAAAATTTTACCATTTAGGTCTTTACAAATTCAACTGAAGTCTTTATAAGTAACTGCAATAGCTTTAAAACATAATTATTTTTAGAGGCGCCTATTGTGTATTAAGATGCTGGGTAGCAGTTTCAAGTGATTTTGCAGTGAAGAAAGGTAAACTGAGTATTTTGTCACTAGTAGTGTTTGCAATGAGTACTTATTTGACTAATAAACCGATTTTGGTATACTGAATTACTTGGCAGCAGCTCATCAAGTACTGTTAAGGCTCTTCCAAAAAGGGGTTCCATGGAATCCTTTGATCCCCCCTGGATCTACCCCTCGGACTGTACCCTTTTTTACAGCTTGGCTGTTTTGGTACAGATATACTTATAATTGGACAAGAGTTGGATAGGATACACAAACTCTAACATTTCAAACACTGAAATTCCTTGCTGATACTGTTGTTTGCCTATAACAAAATATACAATGAAATATACTGTACTCCACAAATGCTGTAATACAGTCTAAAAGTACAATTGAAATATATATTTTTCAAAATATACATGCATGTACGTACAGTACACATAATTCAAGCTAAAACACTAACCATCTGGTAGTTTCTTATTACTTCTTCAGAGTAGTCAGGGCTTAAGGTAGCTTTCTCAGTATCATGTTCCTAATATAAGACAATTCACATATGTGACCGGATTTGCAAAAAGGGGTCCTCCACACACATCCAATTCTATGAACTTTGGAGACTATAACTTAGTGTTCAAGTAGCATATATATCAACCTGAAATTTTCTTCATCCATTAAGCCATGTTGGTACTAACTAATGACCAAATTTTATGTCAATAGCTGTCTCCAATCTGAAGGTATGAATTGTCAAAGTTGGTAAAATTGGATGTGTGTGGAAGACCCTTTTTGCAAATCCGGTCACATAATTTATGTAATTACCCACCGATAATTGGATCAGTATCAAATCAGAGCCAATATTGCCATTTTAGCATTGATTGATACTGGTTATTAAGGTATTCCAATACCAATCAATAAACACTTGCACCAATTTTCATCATCATAATGATTATCGCAATACTATGCTAGCAGCATTTGTAGCATAACAGTACAGAAACAGTGTTAATAATTATTCTAGCATAAATAGTGCAGAATTTGATTTGTAAACATTGAGGAACTGCAGCTTGTTATATTTGCATGAAAAGATTGAAATACTCTAATAGAACAGTCACTGCATATTAAAAATTCTAATAGAACAGTCATACATACGACTTATTTTTGCACACTTTGCAAAAGCCATTATAAAACACAAATGCATACTCCAATCAAGCTGAAATTTGGCACACCTAAAGGGGCTATTAAAGTGAATCTCAGTACCAATTTTAGTGGAAATCTAATTAAGACTCACAGAGGTATGACTAATTATTTGTGTAAAATAAGATCAAACTTCTGTCACACCTACAGGGTAAACTAATTCAAGGAATTAGTTGAAAATTGGTCTGCAGTTATAGTAACCATTGTAGGAGTGACTTTTGGTGGTTTGAAAGAAATCAAGCTTAAGACCACAAATATACTATGCAAAGACCAATGTCGAAATGAAGTAGTAACATTTATTACTACCATCATCATCATTATTATTATTATTACTAGGACCGGGTCACATACAACCAAGTACATACACCCAAGTACATACACCAACGTGACAACCCTCTGGTAAGTGCATACACCAATGCAACAATCCCCTGGTGAGGCTATGCACACAAGTATGAAAGCACAATCGAAATTATGATCCAAAATCAACTCAATATGTCACAATAGTGACATGCAGATATAACACTATAGTGGAATCGTAACTAGAGGCCACCAGTAGCTAAGTGCCGGTACGTCATTGGTGTGGCAATGGCACAGTGATGTGCACACAGTATATGCATACAAAACATACAGGAGAGAACTGTACTTTATTGCAGTATTGTATGCAGTAATACATTATTGGCAACATCACCGAAGATGAAAATTATTCAGCTAAGCAGGTAATATACAGCACAGTATTAACATCAACTAGAGGTCACCGGGAGCTGAATACGGTTCATCAGTGGTGTGGAAATGGCACAGTGATGGATACACACTATATGTATACACTACTTACAGGAGATACACAATACTGTAGTAGTTAAGAATATGCAAGCCAGGTGAACCAAGAGATACAAGCCAGCCAGAGTCTAGTAAGCCAGGTGAAGGAAAAATATACAAGAAAACATTAAAACACATACCATGCTCTTTACAATACAAAACAATACAAACAGACATACCATTCCTTGTCTTGTGCAGCTGGCGTGGCGAACTTCCTTCATATTGGTGTCTGGTGTGGCCGCCTTAATTACCTGGACACACAGTAGTGTGTCGTGCAGCCCAAGAAGCCAGCGCGCCACACCATGAGTATATTAACAGGAAGAAAGAAAACGCAATTTTCACACCTACGTAGCTCTGTGATCCCTTATCCGATTGGAACCAAATTTGCAACAGTGGTGCCGGCCAGTTAGGGGAGTCTACATACCAAATTTAAGAAAATTGCTCCAACCATTTCTGAAATACGAGCAAACAAAATTTCGTGTTAATTTTCTTCGTTTTTTAATTCTTCATCATCTTCATTTCGCACACTTCGCAAAATCCGCCATAAAACACGAATGCGTGCTTCAATCAGGCTGAAATTTGGCACATGTAAAGAGTTCATTAAGACGGATCTCAGTACCAGCTTTGGTAGCAATCCGATGAACATTCCCGGAGTTATGACCGATTATTTGCGTAAAATAAGGTCACGCCTACAGGGTAAACCCCTTGGAGGAATGAGTTGAAAATTGATATGTAGATGGAGTAACCATCGTAGGAGTGCCTTTTTGTGGTTTGAAAGGAATCAAGATAAAGACTATGGAGATATGACACAAAACCAACCTGTGACAAAATTACGCCATCGATTTTTATGAATAAAAAACTATTAGTTTTCACGTCTACCAGGCAAACCGCTTAGAGCAATGAGCTGAAAATCAGTATGTAGCTGGAATAATCATCATAGAAAGTCCTTGCAGTAGTACAGAAGAATCGGATTACAAACCACTGAGTTATGATTCAAAAGGCAACTACGTGTAGCAAATGCGAGATCGAGATACTCTAATAGAACAGTCATCCTAATAGAGCATTCAGCTACGTTTATAACTTACTCCATTATAGAATTATATTACATTGAAAGTTATTCTGTAGGGAATTCAATTACAAACAGTTAATCTGATAGACAATTCAGCTACAGGCAAGTCACCCTGTAGAGAGTTCACCTAGAAACAAGTCACCCTGTAGAGAGATCAGCTACAATGCAGTCACCTTGCAGAGAGTTCAGCTGGAAACAAATCACCCTGCACAGAGTTCAACTACAAACAGATCACCCTGTAGAGAGTTCAGCTGGAAACAAGTCATCCTGTAGAGAGTTCAGCTACAAACAAATCATCCTGTAGAGAGATCAGTTAGAAGAAATGTGACTGGATTTGCGAAAAGGTATCTTTTCCACACATTTGACATACCATCAAACAAAATGATGTAACACTTGACTCCTTATACCAATTAACTTGCTCTTAGTATCAAAATGTAGCCAGATACTGTGGCTACATTCGTTGAAAATCTCAAGTAATTATATACCATGATCAAAACGTTATGAAGCTGTAAAGTCCAAACAACGGGTCAAATTTTGTGTGTGAAAAAGGTACTTTTTTGCAAATCCGGTCACAAATCACGTTGTAGAGAGTTCAGTTACAAAGAAACCACCATGTAGAGAGTTCAGCTACAAACAAATCACCCTGTAGAGAGATCAGCTAGAAGAAGTCACCATGTAGAGAGTTCAGCTACAAAGAAACCATCAAGTAGAGAGTTCAGCTGAAAACAAATTACCCAGTAGAAAGTTCAGCTATGAACAGATTACCCTGTAGAGAGTTCAATTAGAAACAAATCACCCTGTATAGAGATCAGCTAGAAGAAGTCACCTTGTAGAGAGTTCAGCTACAAAGAAACCATCATGTAGAGAGTTCAGCTGCAAAAAAATCACCTGTAGAGAGTTCAGCTAGAAACAAGTCACCCTGTAGAAAGATCTGCTAGAAACAAGTCAACCTGTAGAGAGTTCAGCTAGAAGAAGTCACATTGTAGAGAGTTCAGCTACAAAGAAACTACCATGTAGAGAGTTCACCTGCAAACAAATTACCCTGTAGAGAATTCAGCTACAAACAAATCGCCCTGTAGAAAGATCAGCTAGAAGAAGTTACCTTGTAGAGGCTACAAACAAATCACCCTATAGAGAGTTCAGCTAGAAACAAGTCATCCTAGGCTGTAGAGAGTTCAACTACAAACAGATAACCCTGCACAGAGTTCAGCTAGAAACAAGTCATCCTGTAGAGAGAATCTAATCAAAAACAGCCAAGCTGTAAAAAAAGGAGTGCGGCCCTTGAAAAGGCTATGGTGAAAAAAGATGTGAAATCCAAGGTGGCGGCCAAGAAATGGCTGTGATGGTAGGTTAATGGTAAAAATTTTAATAACGACAATTCAGGTGAATTTTGGTGCCGCTTGGTCAATTGGCACAAAATTCACCTGAATTGTCGTTATTAAAATTTTTACCATTAACCTACCATCACAGCCATTTCTTGGCCGCCACCTTGGATTTCACATCTTTTTCCGCTTGGTCAATTGGCACAAAATTCACCTGAATTGTCGTTATTAAAATTTTTACCATTAACCTACCATCACAGCCATTTCTTGGCCACCACCTTGGATTTCACATCTTTTTTTACCATAGCCTTTTCAAGGACCGCACTCCTTTTTTTACAGCTTGGCTGTTTTTGATTAGATTTCACTTCTTTTTGTATTTGTATACCCCAAAGCCAGCCTATGGCCAGCTTTGGGGCTTTTTAACCTATATAATTTTCTTTACCACAGAAAATAGAAAAAGATGAAGCAGATTTTATAAATACTTTAACTCTTTCTGATTTTATCAGTAAATGTACAAATTATATATATAATGCAAATATCAAGAGTTCATTATATTATGAACTCTTGCATATCAAGACACACGGTAGTGTGTCGTGCGGCCCAAGAAGCTGGTGCGCCACACCGTGAGTATATTGACAGGAAGAACGAAAACATCATTTTCACACCTTTGTATCTCGGTGATCACTTATCTGATTGGAACCAAATTTGCTACACAGTTGCCCGCCAGCCAAGGGAGTCTACATTCCAAATTTGAAGGAAATAGCTCCAGCCATTTCCGAGATACGAGCTGCCAAAGTTTCGTTATTTTTTCTTCGTTTTTTTTTCTTCTTCGTCTTTTCGCACACTTGCAAAAATTGCTATAACAAGCAAACGCGTACTCCGATCGCCTTGAAATTTGGTACACAGAAAGGGAGTCCAAAGGCGAATCCTAGTATCAAATTTGGTACAAATCCGATGAATGGTTCAGGAGTTATGACCGATTATTCGCGTAAAATTAGATCGATTTGTTGTCACGCCTACAGGGTAAACCGCTTCATAGAATGAGTTGAAAATTGCTATGTAGATGGAGTAACCATCGTAGGAGTGCCTTTTGGTGGTTTGAAAGGAATCGAGATAAAGACCACGGAGATATGACACAAAACCCAACCTGTGTCACAATTACGCGATCGATTTTTATGAATAAAAAAGTATTAGTTTTCACGCCTACTAGGCAAACCGCTTAGAGCAATGAGCTAAAAATCGGTGTATAGCTGGAATAATCTTCATAGAAAGTCCTTGCAGTAGTACAGAAGAATCGGATTACAAACCACTGAGTTATGATTCGAAAGCCAACTCCGTGTAGCAAATGCGAGATCGAGATACTCTAATAGAACAGTCACCCTAATAGAGCATTCGGCTAATTTATTTACTCCATTATAGAATTTTATTACATCACAAGTTATTCTGTAGGGAGTTCAGCTGCAAACAGTTAATCTTATAGACAGTTCAACAAGAAGACAGTCACCATGTGGAGAGTTAAGCAAATATACCAATATAGAGATTCAGAACATTACAAGTCACACTGAAGAAAGTTCAGCTATAAACAAGTCATGCACTGTGTAGAGAATTCAGCTACAATTAAGTCACTCTCTAGAGAATTCAGTTACACAGAATTCTGCTACACACAAGTCACTGCGGAGAGAGTTCAGCTACAAACAAATTACCCTTTAGAGTGATCAGCTACAAACAAAACACTTTGCAGGGTGTTCAACTGCAACAAATCAATTACCTTTAGAGCGATCAGCAATAAACAAATCAACACAAATCTACCTGTAGAGAGATCAGCTAGAAACAAACCACCCTGAAGAGAGTTCAGCTACAAAAAATCACCCTGTAGAGACATCAGCTAGAAACTAGACACAATGTAAGGAGTTCAGCTACAAGCAATCACCCTGTAGAGAGTTCAGCTAAAACAAATCAACCTGCAGAGAGATCAGCTACAAACAAATCACCTTATAGAGAGTTCAGCTACAAACAGATTACCTGTAGAGAGATCGGCTACAAACAAATCAACCTGCAGAGAGATCAGCTATATACACACAAATCAACTTGTAGAGAGATCAGCTACAAAAAATCACCCTGTAGAGAGATCAGCTAGAAACTACACACAATGTAAGGAGTTCAGCTACAAACAAATCACCCTGTAGAGAGATCAGCTACAAACTAGACACAAAGTAAGGAGTTCAGCTACAAGCAAATTACCCTGTAGAGAGTTCATCTACAAACAAATCAACCTGTAGAGAGTTCATCTACAAACAAATCAACCTGTAGAGCAATCAGCTAGAAACAAATCACCCTGAAGAGAGGTCAGCTACAAAAAATCACCCTGTAGAGAGATCAGCTAGAAACAAATCACCCTGAAGAGAGGTCAGCTACAAAAAAATCACCCTGTAGAGAGATCAGCTACAAACAAATTGCCCTGTAGAGAGATCGGCTACAAACAAATCAACCTGCAGAGAGATCAGCTACACACAAATCAACTTGTAGAGAGTTCAGCTACAAACAAATTACCCTGTAGAGAGATCGGCTACAAACAAATCAGCCTGTAGAGAGTTCAGCTAAAACAAATCAACCTGCAGAGAGATCAACTACAAACAAATCACCTTATAGAGAGTTCAGCTACAAACAAATTACCCTATAGAGAGATCGGCTACAAACAAATCAACCTGCAGAGAGATCAGCTACACATAAATCAACTTGTAGAGAGATCAATTACAAACAAATCACCCTGTAGAGAGATCAGCTAGAAACTACACACAATGTAAGGAGTTCAGCTACAAATAAATCACCTTATACAGAGTTCAGCTACAAACAAATCACTCTGTAGAGAGATCAGCTAGAAACTGGACACAGTGTAAAGAGTTCAGCTACAAGCAAATCACCCTTCAGTGAGTTCAGCTACAAACAAATCAACCTGCAGTGAGATCACCTACAAAAAAGCACCTTGTACAGAGTTCAGCTACAAACAAATTACCCTGTAGAGAGATCGGCTACAAACAAATCAACCAGTAGAAAGATCAGCTACACACAAATCAACTTGTAGAGAGATCAGCTACAAACAAATCACCCTGTAGAGAGATCAGCTAGAAACTAGTCACAATGTAAGGAGTTCAGCTACAAGTAAATCACCCTGTAGAGAGTTCAGCTAAAACAAATCAACCTGCAGAGAGATCAGCTACAAATAAATCACTTTATAGACAGTTCAGCTACAAACAAATTACCTTGTAGAGAGATCGGCTGCAAATTAATCAACCTGCAGAGAGATCAGCTACACACAAATCAACTTGTAGAGAGATCAGCTACAAACAAATCACCCTGTAGAGAGATCAGCTAGAAACTAGATACAATGCAAGGAGTTCAGCTACAAGCAAAATCACCCTTTAGTGAGTTCAGCTACAAACAAATCAACCTGCAGTGAGATCACCCACAAAAACGCACTTGTACAGAGTTCAGTTACAAACAAATCACCCTGTAGAGAGATCAGGTAGAAGAATTCACCTTGTAGAGAGTTCATTTACAAAGAAACCATCATATAGAGAGTTCAGCTACAAAGAAATTACCCCGTAGAGAGTTCAGCTAGAAGAAGTCACCTTGTAAAGAGTTTAGCTACAAAGAAACCATCATGTACAGAGTTCAGCTACAAAGAAACCACCTGTACAGAATTCAACTACAAACAAATCACCCTGTAGAGAGTTCAGCTAGACGAAGTCACCTTATAGAGAGTTCAGCTACAAAGAAACCATCATGTAGAGAGTTCGGCTATAAAGACACCACCATGTAGAGAGTTTAGCTGCAAACAAATCACCTGTTACAGAGAGTTCAGCTACAAAGAAACCATCCTGTATATAGTTCAGGTACATTTCAAGTCACCCAGTAGAGAGATCAGCTGCAAAAAAAATCCTGTGGGGAATAATGAGCATGTAATAAATATATGTATATAATTTGTATAATTACTAATAAAATCAAAAATAATTGAAGTACTAAAATTCTTCTTTAAGTTCTTTTCTTCTTCCTGTGGTAAAGAAAAAAACACATGGGTTAAAAAAGCCCCAAAGCCAGCCATAGGCCGGCTTTGCAGTATACAAATACAAAAAGAAGTGATATCTAATCAAAAACAGCCAAGCTGTAAAAAAAGGTGCGGCCCCCAAAAAGGCCATGGTGAAAAAAGATGTGAAATCCAAGGTGGCGGCCAAGAAATGGCTGTGATGGTAGGTTAATGGTTACATTTTAATAACGGCAATTCAGGTGAATTTTGTGCCGCTTGGTCTTGGCACCAAATTCACCTGAATTGTTGTTATTAAAATGTAACCATTAACCTACCATCACAGCCATTTCTTGGCCGCCACCTTGGATTTCACATCTTTTTTCACCATGGCCTTTTTGGGGGCCGCACCTTTTTTTACAGCTTGGCTGTTTTTGATTAGATATTTATTACATGTCAATTAATCCCCACAGGATAATTTGCAGCTGATCTCTCTACTGGGTGACTTGAAATGTAGCTGAACTCTCTACAGGGTGATCTGCTTGTACGTAGATGAACTCTTTACAACATCAAGACACACGATAGTGTGTCGTGCGGCCCAAGAAGCCGGCGCGCCACACCGTGAGTATATTGACAGGAAGAACGAAAACATCATTTTCACACCTTTGTATCTCGGTGATCACTTATCTGATTGGAACCAAATTTGCTACACAGTTGCCCGCCAGCCAAGGGAGTCTACATTCCAAATTTGAAGGAAATAGCTCCAGCCATTTCCGAGATACGAGCTGCCAAAGTTTCGTTATTTTTCTTCGTTTTTTTTTTCTTCTTCGTCTTTTCGCACACTTGCAAAAATTGCTATAACAAGCAAACGCGTACTCCGATCGCCTTGAAATTTGGAACACAGAGAGGGAGTCCAAAGGCGAATCCTAGCATCAAATGTGGTACAAATCCAATGAATGGTTCAGGAGTTATGACCGATTATTCGCGTAAAACAAGATCGATTTGTTGTCACGCCTACAGGGTAAACCGCTTCATGGAATGAGTTGAAAATTGCTATGTAGATGGAGTAACCATCGTAGGAGTGCCTTTTGGTGGTTTGAAAGGAATCGAGATAAAGACCATGGAGATATGACACAAAACCCAACCTGTGTCACAATTACACAATCGATTTTTATGAATAAAAAAGTATTAGTTTTCACGCCTACTAGGCAAACCGCTTAGAGCAATGAGCTGAAAATCGGTGTATAGCTGGAATAATCTTCATAGAAAGTCCTTGCAGTAGTACAGAAGAATCGGATTACAAACCACTGAGTTATGATTCGAAAGCCAACTCCGTGTAGCAAATGCGAGATCGAGATACTCTAATAGAACAGTCACCCTAATAGAGCATTCGGCTAATTTATTTACTCCATTATAGAATTTTATTACATCACAAGTTATTCTGTAGAGAGTTCAGCTGCAAACAGTTAATCTTATAGACAGTTCAGCAAGAAGACAGTCACCATGTGGAGAGTTAAGCAAATATATCACTATAGAGATTCAGAACATTACAAGTCACACTGAAGAAAGTTCAGCTATAAACAAGTCATGCACTGTGTAGAGAATTCAGCTACAATTAAGTCACTCTCTAGAGAATTCAGTTACACAGAATTCAGCTACACACAAGTCACTGTGGAGAGAGTTCAGCTACAAACAAATTACCCTTTACAGTGATCAGCTACAAACAAAACACTTTGCAGGGTGATCAGCTGCAACAAATCAACCTTTAGAGCGATCAGCAATGAACAAATCAACACAAATCTACCTATAGAGAGATCAGCTAGAAACAAATCACCCTAAAGAGAGTTCAGCTCCATCATTGAGAGCAACAATATTGACTCTTTTTCAGCGGAACTGCAAACATTGTATAGAACTCAATAACTGTAATCTTTGTAACTACGTAGCTAAATTCATTTTATGATTGCTTTTCTTTTCCTGAGCATATCAGCTATGCTGTCTGCTCAGTAACAATAATAATAATAATAATAATAATAATAATAAAATCACCCTGTAGAGACATCAGCTAGAAACTAGACACAATGTAAGGAGTTCAGCTACAAGCAATCACCCTGTAGAGAGTTCAGCTAAAACAAATCAACCTGCAGAGAGATCAGCTACAAACAAATCACCTTATAGAGAGTTCAGCTACAAACAGATTACCTGTAGAGAGATCAGCTACAAACAAATCACCTTATAGAGAGTTCAGCTACAATCAGATTACCTGTAGAGAGATCGGCTACAAACAAATCAACCTGCAGAGGGATTAGCTACACACAAATCAACTTGTAGAGAGATCAGCTACAAAAAATCACCCTGTAGAGAGATCAGCTAGAAACTACACACAATGTAAGGAGTTCAGCTACAAACAAATCACCCTGTAGAGAGATCAGCTACAAACTAGACACAAAGTAAGGAGTTCAGCTACAAGTAAATTACCCTGTAGAGAGTTCATCTACAAACAAATCAACCTGTAGAGCAATCAGCTAGAAACAAATCACCCTGAAGAGAGGTCAGCTACAAAAAATCACCCTGTAGAGAGATCAGCTAGAAACAAATCACCCTGAAGAGAGGTCAGCTACAAAAAAATCACCCTGTAGAGAGATCAGCTACAAACAAATTGCTCTGTAGAGAGATCAGCTACAAGCAAAACACCCTGTAGAGAGTTCAGCAACAAAGAAACCACCATGTAGAGAGTTCAGCTACAAACAAATTACCCTGTAGAGAGATCGGCTACAAACAAATCAGCCTGTAGAGAGTTCAGCTAAAACAAATCAACCTGCAGAGAGATCAACTACAAACAAATCACCTTATAGAGAGTTCAGCTACAAACAAATTACCCTATAGAGAGATTGTCTACAAACAAATCAACCTGCAGAGAGATCGGCTACACACAAATCAACTTGTAGAGAGATCAACTTCAAACAAATCACCCTGTAGAGAGATCAGCTAGAAACTACACACAATGTAAGGAGTTCAGCTACAAATAAATCACCCTGTAGAGAGTTCAGCTAAAACAAATCAACCTGCAGAGAGATCACCTACAAACAAATCACCTTTTAGACAGTTCAGCTACAAATAAATTACCTTGTAGAGAGATCGGCTACAAACAAATCAACCTGCAGAGAGATCAGCTACACACAATTCAACTTGTAGAGAGATCAGCTACAAACAAATCACCCTGTAGAGAGATCAGCTAGAAACTAGACACAATGTAAGGAGTTCAGCTACAAGCAAATCACCGTGTAGAGAGTTCAGCTACAAACAAACCAACCTGTAGAGCGATCAGCTAGAAACAAATCACCCTGAAGAGAGGTCAGCTACAAAAAATCACCCTGTAGAGATATCAGCTAGAAACAAATCACCCTGAAGAGAGGTCAACTACAAAAAAATCACCCTGTAGAGAGATCAGCTAGAAACAAATCACCCTGAAGAGAGGTAAGCTACAAACAAAACACTTTGCAGAGAATTCAGCTACAAACAAATCAGCTTGTAGAGAGATCAGTTACACACAAATCAACCTGTAGAGAGATAAGCTAGAAACAAATCACCCTGTAGAGAGTAGCTACAAGCAAAACACCCTGTAGATAGTTCAGCAACAAAGAAACCACCATGTAGAGAGTTCAGCTGCAAACAAATCACCTTATAGAGAGTTCAGCTACAAACAAATCACCCTTAGAGAGATCAGCTAGAAACTAGACACAATGTAAGGAGTTCAGCTACAAGCAAATCACCCTTTAGTGAGTTCAGCTACAAACAAATCAACCTGCAGTGAGATCACCTACAAAAAAGCACCTTGTACAGAGTTCAGCTACAAACAAATTACCCTGTAGAGAGATCGGCTACAAACAAATCAACCAGTAGAAAGATCAGCTACACACAAATCAACTTGTAGAGAGATCAGCTACAAACAAATCACCCTGTAGAGAGATCAGCTAGAAACTAGACACAATGTAAGGAGTTCAGCTACACAAGTAAATCACCCTGTAGAGAGTTCAGCTAAAACAAATCAACCTGCAGAGAGATCAGCTACAAATAAATCACTTTACAGACAGTTCAGCTACAAACAAATTACCTTGTAGAGAGATCGGCTGCAAATTAATCAACCTGCAGATAGATCAGCTACACACAAATCAACTTGTAGAGAGATCAGCTACAAACAAATCACCCTGTAGAGAGATCAGCTAGAAACTAGATACAATGCAAGGAGTTCAGCTACAAGCAAAATCACCCTTTAGTGAGTTCAGCTACAAACAAATCAACCTGCAGTGAGATCACCCACAAAAACGCACTTGTACAGAGTTCAGTTACAAACAAATCACCCTGTAGAGAGATCAGGTAGAAGAATTCACCTTGTAGAGAGTTCAGCAACAAAGAAACCACCATGTAGAGAGTTCAGCTGCAAACAAATCACCCAGTAGAAAGATCAGCTAGAAGAAGTTACCTTGTAGAGAGTTCAGTTACAAAGAAACCATCATATAGAGAGTTCAGCTACAAAGAAATTACCCCGTAGAGACTTCAGCTAGAAGAAGTCACCTTGTAAAGAGTTCAGCTACAAAGAAACCATCATGTACAGAGTTCAGCTACAAAGAAACCACCTGCATAGAATTCAACTACAAACAAATTACCCTGTATAGAGATCAGCTAGAAGAAGTTACCTTGTAGATAGTTCAGCTACAACAATTCACCCTGTAGAAAGATCAGCTAGAAGAAGTCACCTTGTAGAGTGTTCAGTTACAAAGAAACCATCATGTAGAGAGTTCAGCTGCAAACAAATCACTCTGTAGAGAGTTCAGCTACAAAGAAACCGCCATGTAGAGAGTTCAGCCTCATACAAACCACCTTGTAGAGAATTCAACTACAACAAATCACCCTGTAGAGAAGAAGTTACCTTGTAGAGAGTTCAGCTACAAAGAAACCTTCATGTAGGGAGTTCAGCTACAAAGAAACCACCATGTAGAGAGTTTAGCTGCAAACAAATCACCTGTAGAGAGTTCAGCTAGAAACTAATCACCCCGTAGAGAGATCAGCTGGACGAAGTCACCTTGTAGAGAGTTCAGCTACAAAGAAACCATCATGTAGAGAGTTCGGCTACAAAGACACCACCATGTAGAGAGTTTAGCTGCAAACAAATCACCTGTAGAGAGTTCAGCTAGAAACAAAATACCCTGTAGAGAGACCAGCTAGAAGAGGTTACCTTGTAGAGAGTTCAGCTATAAAGAAACCATCCTGTATATAGTTCAGCTACATTTCAAGTCACCCAGTAGAGAGATCAGCTGCAAAAAAATATCCTGTGGGGAATAATGGGCATGTAATAAATATATGTATATAATTTGTATAATTACTAATAAAATCAAAAAATTATTGAAGTACTAAAATTCTTCTTTAAGTTCTTTTCTTCTTCCTGTAGTAAAGAAAAAAACACATGGGTTAAAGAGCCCCAAAGCCAGCCATAGGCCAGCTTTGCAGTATACAAATACAAAAATAAGTGATATCTAATCAAAAACAGCCAAGCTGTAAAAAAAGGTGCGGCCCCCAAAAAGGCCATGGTGAAAAAAGATGTGAAATCCAAGGTGGCGGCCAAGAAATAGCTGTGATGGTAGGTTAATGGTTACATTTTAATAACGACAATTCAGGTGAATTTTGTGCCGCTTGGTCTTGGCACCAAATTCACCTGAATTGTCATTATTAAAATGTAACCATTAACCTACCATCACAGCCATTTCTTGGCCGCCACCTTGGATTTCACATCTTTTTTCACCATGGCCTTTTTGGGGGCCGCACCTTTTTTTTACAGCTTGGCTGTTTTTGATTAGATTCTCTCTACAGGGTGACTTGACTCTAGCTGAACTCTCTGCAGGGTTATCTGTTTGTAGTCGAATTCTCTATGGGGTGATTTGTTTGCAGCTGAATTCTCTACAAGGTAACTTCTTCTAGCTGATCTGTCTACAGGGTGACTCGTTTCTAGCTGGTCTCTCTACAGGGAGATTTGTTTGCAGCTGAATTCTCTACAGGGTGATTTGTTTGCAGCTGAACTCTCTACATGATGGTTGCTTTGTAGCTGAACTCTCCAAAAGGTGACTTCTTATAGCTGAACTCTCTACAGGGTGATCTTTTCAGAGCTGAACTCTCTACAGGATGATTTGTTTGCAGCTGAACTCTCTACATGATGATTTCTTTGTAGCTGAGCTCTCTACAGGTGATTTGTTTGTAGCTGAACTCTCTACAAGGTGAAACTTCTAGGTGATCTCTCTACAGGATGACTTGTTTCTAACTAAACTCTCAACAGGGTGATCTGTTCATAGCTGAACTTTCTACTGGGTGATTTGTTTGCAGCTGAACTCTCTACATGGTGGTTTCTTTGTAGCTGAACTCTCTACAAGGTAACCTCTTCTAGCTGCATTGATCTCTCTACAGGATGACTTGTTTGTAGCTGAACTCTCTACAAGGTGATACTTCTAGGTGATCTCTCTACAGGATGACTTGTTTCTAACTAAACTCTCAACATGGTGATCTGTTCATAGCTGAACTTTCTACTGGGTGATTTGTTTGCAGCTGAACTCTCTACATGGTGGTTTCTTTGTAGCTGAACTCTCTACAAGGTAACTTCTTCTAGCTGAACTCTCTACAGGGTGACTTGTTTCTAGCTGATCTCTCTACAGGGTGATCTGTTCATAGCTGAACTTTCTACAAGGTGATTTGTTTGCAGCTGAACTCTCTGCATGGTAGTTTCTTTGTAGCTGAACTCTCTACAATGTGACTTCTTCTAGCTGAACTCTCTACAGGGTGACTTGTTTCTAGCTGAACTCTCTACAGGTGATTTGTTTGCAGCTGAACTCTCTACATGGTGGTTTCTTTGTAGCTGAACTCTCTACAAGGTAACTTCTTCTAGCTGATATTTTTACAGGGTATATTTGTTTGTAGCTGAGTTCTCTACAGGTTGATTTGTTTGCCGCTGAACTCTCTACATGGGAGTTTCATTGTAGCTGAACTCTCTACAATGTGACTTCTTCTAGCTGAACTCTCTACAGGGTGACTTGTGTCTAGCTGATCTCTCTACAGGGGGACTTGTTTCTAGCTGAACTCTCTACAGGTGATTTGTTTGCAGTTGAACTCTCTACATGATGGTTTCTTTGTAGCTGAACTCTCTACAAGGTAACTTCTTCTAGCTGATCTTTCTACAGGGTGATTTGTTTGTAGCTGGATTCTCTACAGGGTGATTCATTTGCAGCTGAACTCTCTACAAGGTGACTTCTTCTAGCTGAACTCTCTACAGAGTGATTAATTTTTTTTGCAGCTAAACTCTCTACATGGTGGTTGCTTTGTAGCTGAACTCTCTAAAAGGTGACTTCTTCTAGCTGAACTCTCTACAGGGTGATCTTTTCATAGCTGAACTCTCTACAGGATGATTTGTTTGCAGCTGAACTCTCTACATGATGATTTCTTTGTAGCTGAACTCTCTACAGGGTGATTTGTTTGTAGCTGAACTCCCTACAAGGTAACTTCTTCTAGCTAATCTTTCTACAGGCGATTTGTTTGTAGCTGAGTTCTCTACAGGGTGTTTGTTTGCAGCTGAACTCTCTACATGGTAGTTTCTTTGTAGCTGAACTCTCTACAATGTGACTTCTTCTAGCTGAACTCTCTACAGGGTGACTTGTTTCTAGCTGATCTCTCTACAGGGTGACTTGTTTCTAGCTGAACTCTCTACAGGTGATTTGTTTGCAGCTGAACTCTCTACATGGTGGTTTCTTTGTAGCTGAACTCTCTACAAGGTAACTTCTTCTAGCTGATCTTTCTACAGGGTGATTTGTTTGTAGCTGAATTCTCTACAAGGTGATTTATTTGCAGCTGAACTCTCTACAAGGTGACTTCTTCTAGCTGAACTCTCTACAGAGTGATTGATTTTTTTGCAGCTGAACTCTCTACATGGTGATTTGTTTGTAGCTGAACTCTCTACAGGGTGATCTGTTCGTAGCTGAACTCCCTACAAGGTAACTCTTCTAGCTGATCTTTCTACAGGGAATATTTGTTTGTAGCTGAGTTCTCTACAGGGTGATTTGCTTGCAGCTGAACTCTCTACATGGTAGTTTCTTTGTAGCTGAACTCTCTACAATGTGACTTCTTCTAGCTGATCTCTCTACAAGATGACTTGTTTCTAACTGAACTCTCTACAGTGTGATTTGTTTGTAGCTGAACTCTTTACAGGGTGATTTGTTTGTAGCTGAACTCTCTACAGGGTGATCTGTTCGTAGCTGAACTCCCTACAAGGTAACTTCTTCTAGCTGATCTCTCTACAAGATGACTTGTTTCTAACTGAACTCTCTACAGTGTGATCTGTTCATAGCGGAACTTTCTACTGGGTGATTTGTTTGCAGCTGAACTCTTTGCATGATTGTTTCTTTGTAACTGAACTCTCTACAAGGTAACTTCTTCTAGCTGATCTCTCTACAGGGCATTTTGTTTGAGCTGAACTCTCTACATGATGGTTTCTTTGTAGCTGAACTCTCTATTAGGTACCTTCTTCTGGCTGATCTGACTACAGGGTGACTTGTTTGTAGCTGAATTCCCTACAGAATAACTTGCAATGTAATATAATTGAGTAAATTATAAATGCAGCTGAATGCTTTATTAGGGTGACTGCTGTTCTATTAGAGTACCTCGATCTCGCATTTGTTACACGTAGTTGTCTTTCGAATCATAACTCAGTGGTTTGTAATCCGATTCTTCTGTACTACTGCAAGGACTTTCTATGATGATTATTCCAGCTACATACTGATTTTCAGCTCGTTGCTCTAAGCGGTTTGCCTGGTAGACACGAAAACTAATAGTTTTTTTATTCATAAAAATCGATCGCGTAATTTTGACACAGGTCGGGTTTTGTATCATATCTCCATGGTCTTTATCCCAATTCCTTTCAAACCACAAAAAGGCACTCCTACGATGGTTGCTCCATCTACATATCAATTTTCAACTGATTCTTCAAAGGTGTTTACCCTGCAGGCATGACAGACCTTCGACCTTATTTTACGCAAATAATCAGTCATAACTCCGTGAATGTTCATCGGATTCCTACCAAAGTTGGTACAGAGATCCGCCTTAATGAGCCCTTTAAGTGTGCCAACTTTCAGCCCGATCCGAGCACGCATTCGTGTTTTATGGCGGATTTTGCGAAGTGTGCGAAATGAAGAAGTAGAAGAAAAAAACGAAGAAATTAAAACGAAATTTTGTTCGCTCGTATCTCGGAAATGGCTGGAGCGATTTTCTTCAAATTTGGTGTGTAGACTCCCCTAGCTGGCTGGCACGTCTGTAGCAAATTTGGTTCCAATCGGATAAGGGATCACAGAGCTACATAGGTGTGAAAATTGCGTTTTCTTTCTTCCTGTTAATATACTCACGGGTGGCACGCCGGCTTCTTGGGCTGCACGACACACTACCGTGTGTCTTGATCCTGTAGAGAGTTCATCTACAAGCAAATCACCCTGTAGAGAGTTCAGCTACTTTTCTAGTCACCCAGTAGAGAGATCAGCTGCAAACAAGTTATCCGTAGGGAAAAATTGACATGTAATAAATGCATGCATGATACATATAATTTGTACAATTAATGATAAAATCAGAATTAGTTAAAGTATTTAAATCTGCTTCATCCTTTTCTTTTTCCTCTGGTAAAGAAAAAAAAAGATAGGTTAAAAAGCCTGGGGTATACAAATACAAAAAGAAGTGAAATCTAATCCAAAACAGCAAAGCTGTAAAAAATAGTGCGGCCCTCAGAAAG